>NC_056736.1:158320606-158485606 GCF_019279795.1 Protopterus annectens
GGGCTCAAGCTTAATGTCAAGAAATGTATAGTTATCCCCTTTGGAAAAAAAACATGTACCCATGAATTACCACATAGGTGGCAGGACACTAAACATTGAAAGTGTGATGAGATACTTAGGGACACAGGTGGACAGTGGTCTCACTTTCGATAAGCACATCACCACAACAGTCAGGAAATCCTTCCATGTGGCACACCTCATCACTAAGGGTTTCTCATCCAGAAAAAAAGAGGTCATTGTCCCACTGTACTCATCACTCATTAGACCCATTATAGAGTATAATGCCCCATTTGGTATGTACCTCACAAGACATCTGCAACAGCTGAAAAGGCCACAGAGATACCTCACTAAAAGAAAAACAGGCCTAAAGCAGATGCCATATGCTGACCGTCTAAAAAAACTCCAGCTATACTCTGTGGCATATCGTCTATTCAGAGGCGATCTCTGCTTAACATACAAGGCCATGTCAAACCCTGAGTTGTTGGACATGCTCCACTTAAAGAAATCACAATCCCTCAGAGCCACTCGCTCCAAGGATCTAAACCTTATCATCATAATGAACAAAACATGCTGGAGGGATAGGTTCCTGACCCAGATACTCCCCATACTCTGGAATAGACTGCCCATACATGTCAAGCAGAGCACCTCATTGGCCCTCTTCAAAAGGAACCTTGATGATTGGATGGGATATAGGAAATTCACCCCGGGGATCATGTCAGTCACCCTGCTAGACAGGGGCCCAGAGAAGTAAATATTGTGGGAAAAAATATCCAGGGAATTGTTATGGCTAGGCTTGCATAGGCCTTAGAGCTGATAGCCTAGTACCAACCTATGAACCTATGACAATATGGGAATGCGGGTCCCAGCGGACCCACCTGTCCCACCTCAGCTGGTCATGGCATCGGGCACCAGCACATCTGGGGCAGAATCCAGGCCCTCCTTATCCATTGGTCCTGCACCAACTTCAGGTGGAACCACTTCAGAGCATGGGGCTCGCCCTCCCAGGAGTGGGCACGGACAGGAAGCTGTCACCCACCGCCAGGTCTGGGTCATGGTGCTTAGTGAGCTCGATCAGCAGTTTGGAGATCTTCTACACCAGCTTGAGGACCACATGGCATGACTAGAGGGTTGGCCTGGCTCTCTGACTCAGCCCTCAGCACAACAATGCTCGGGGCCATGAAGGTGCAGTGGTGACTGCCCATGGGTGGTGATCACAGTCCCACTGTTTCCACTAGGGGCTCATGGGCTTCCAATTTCCCAATACCCCTCCCCATCAAGGAGTTTACCCCCACATGTGTCATATACTGCCCCTGTATGCTTCTTGTTTGTCTTGTCTGTTAACCTACCCAACCTACCTCCCAAATATGCCTACTATCCCTCCCCAACATCCCACTCCCACCTAAAAAAAAGGGCTATCTCTTCCCCCCAAAAAATATCGCCCCATACATAGCTATCCATTTCACACACATGTCTACTAGACACATGTAATCTGGTCAAATTGGCACCACACCATATTAATGTTGTCCTCACCCCTCCCTCATGGGTTTGAGTGTCCAAATCTACCTCCAAAGTCAGTGTATATGCACAGCTGTTGCTGTAAAAGAAATGGGCAGCTATGGTCCTTCCCTACACCCTCCTGCACATCCCTAGCTATTTCCTTACAGTCTTTCCCTCTTTGTGCCCCTTTTTCACCACTTTCCTATCAACCCTTTTTCTTTTCTTTTAAAGAAATTAGTGCAGGGGTAAGCGTGAGTAAGCTTTTTTAAGCAGCAGTAAGCAAGTTTAAGCCTGTTTGTGCAGAGGTAAGCAATACCTACACAGGTTAAGCAATTTAGAAGCTGAGTATAAGAAACTGTAACTGGAAGTTAGCAGTGCTTACCTCCACGCAAACCTGCTTACAACTGCTTAAAAGTGCATTAATCACTCTGTACCCAATGGTCCTTGTTCTGCCCAGCAACAAAATAAACAGCCTCTGCAAGGCTCGAACCCAGGACCCTGTACACCCTAACAAAAGTGATTTACCACTAGACCATGTCAGATATACTGATGTCTTCACAAACATATCATCCAGCCCAGTCATTAAAAAGTACAGAAAATGTATTTAAACATGTAGATGTATGTGTGTGTGTACATATATTAATATCTAAATAGATATATACATATCTATATATGTAGATATAGATATATATACAGAAATATATATATATATATATATATATATATATATATATATATATATATATATATACATACATACATATGCTTACGTCTATAGATATATATTTTTACATCTATATGTGTATATATATATATATATATATATAAATATATATATATATATATATATATATATATATATATATATATATATGTAAGCAGATATATATATATATATATATATATATATATATATATATATATATATATATATATATATATAGGTATATACAAACATACATCTGTAGATAAAAATGGGAACATAACACAAACATATATGTCCACATGCACCATTAATGGGGTTGAGGGGGTCCAAACAATATACATGTCTGCCCTGCAATACACTACCAACTGTTGCAGATCCCAAAACCAGGACCTGACACAACATGAGCACAAGATGTTAACAGTACTCTATCCCACCTGTATGATATCAGGCCAGTATCAGTAACATATAATGCAGTACAGACTGACTATCATAGGGAATGTGCAATGTGGAAGCAATCAACATCCTTAGGTTACATATACACAGACACATATAAGCAGATACAGATATATATATATATATATATATATATATATATATATATATATATATATATATATAAAACTACACATACACACACAGAAATATGTATTGGAAGATACATATGTAGAAGGTGTATGCCTACAGTTACCACCTTACCAACTGGACATTGTATGTGAACTACCATACAAATGACAATCATTGCCAGCAACATATACCCACAGAGAGGTCAAAGGATATAACACCACACACATAGGTTTGCATATATAGCAAAGCTTTATTTGTGTACTATTACAGTTGTATATGCCATGTCATATAGCTGCTTAGACACCGGCATCCATATAAATAGAGTAATTCAACTGTGAAGCAGTTATACTAATACAGTAGTCTGCAAAGGTTTACATATGTTGCTGTCCAGGCCGAGGCCTTCAAGTAGTACAATAGTAAAGACAGACTGGGCCACAGGATACCAAGCAATCAACAGTAAGTAATGCAGATGCATAGTCCAGCAGCCTCTATCTACACTCTGTACACAATCCCTAGGGGGTGAAGACCTCAGCTGACACAACGAGATGTATCTGTTACATAACAATGCATAACTGACACCATCACAATCACACTGACAAACAGAACAGTCTGTATGGGCAGGAGGCAATAGGCCTGCATTTACCCAAGGTGAATTGTATGGTAATGTACATCCAGATACCTTAAGGCAGCTTACCCCTAATACCCCCGCATGTTGTAACAGCCTAGGTTAGTTATGGTACATCCCCCCAGACTCAGTATTACAGGGCCATATAACACTGTTACATACACTTGCCTCTGGAGTGGATAAGGGCACACATGCATTGTGTAGGTGAAGCCCACAAATATATGGACCCAACCCCACAGTATGTGTGGGGGACACAACAGCATTTGGCTGATGGCAGGAATGGCAGCATGACATACTCACAGCCCACTACATAACAACCCCTGACAGCATGTCATATGTACAAAGCCTGATATGTAGGTGGAGGACAGAGGCTGGAATACAGACCCATATGTGTAAAACTGTTGTCATACACTAAGCAAGTCACTGGTGTTACAGGATAGTCTGCAACATATCCTTAGTCAGGAATATGAAGTTAGAAACAGAAATGGATGTAGCCATGTACTGATAGCACTCAACACACACACTTCCAGTGACTCACAGTCTCAGCCTCTCCACAGGATATGTGCCCATAGAATGGCGCATGGCAATGGTGGTCCCGCTACACAAGGGTGGGGCCACAACTGACCCTGGGAACTACCGACCAATAAGCCTGACCAGTCTGATCTGTAAGGCTATGGAGTGAATCATTATGGAACTCATAAATGGAGAGATTGGGAACCTCCAGTCGCTGGACCCCACACAGTTAAACGGCTTCAAGGACAGATCATGCCTCCTGAACCTGGTGGATTTCTTTGAGACAGTTACTCAGGCTATAGATAAGGGAAAGGAGGTACACACGGCTTACCTTGACCTTGCTAAAGCATTTGACACCATTCCCCATTCAGGTATTATTGATAAGCTCACCAGCCTGGGCATAAACCCTTACGTCACAAGATGGATCGCAAATTGGCTCTCAGACAGATCCCATAAAGTAAGAGTAGCGGGATCTATGTCCAAATCCAGACCAGTAACGAGTGGTGTGCCTCAGGGATCTGTCCTGGGGCCCCTCCTGTTTGGCATATACTTCTCAGAAGTACAGGCAAGCACGAAAGGGCTGTGGCTGACTAAGTTTGCGGACAACTGCAAACTGGGTGCTATAATAGAGTCTCCAGCCGACATGGAGATCCTCCAGAAGGGCCTAAATAAGACTGATGCATGGTGTCAAAGCCATGGTTTCAAGCTAAATGCAAAAAAAAATGTGTAGTAATCCCCTTTGGAAAAAACAGAGTATCCGCAAACTACAACATAGGAGGTAATCCCCTGAAATCTGAAGAAGAAATAAGGGATCTAGGGACCCAAGTAGATAGTCAGCTTTCCTTTGCTAACCATGTTGCCAGAGTGGTTAGAAAATCCTTCTATGTGACCATCTGATCACGAAAGGGTTTGCATCAAGATCTAAGGATGCAATGGTGCCCCTCTACTCTTCCCTCATCAGACCCATTATTGAGCACAATGCACCAATTGGAATGTACCTGGCTAGACATCTCCAGCAGCTGGAGAGACCACAGAGGTACCTAACCAAGAGGATTACTGGCCTCAAACAGTTGCCCTATGCAGCACGATTGAAAAAGCTAAGACTGTTCTCTGTTGCATACCGCTTTCTCAGAGGCGATCTCTGTCTAACGTACAGAGCCATGTCCAACCCGGAATTGTTGAACATGCTCCATCTTAGCAAAACCAAATCTACTCAAGCTACACACTCTAGGGATATAAACCTCAACACAACAATGAATAGAACATGCTGGAGGGATAGATTCCCTTCACAGAGACTTCCCTTACTATGGAACAGGGTCCCGATCTACATAAGACAGAGCCTCTCACTATCACTCTTCAAGAAGAACCTTGATGAGTGGATGGGTAACAGAAAGTTCACACCAGGGATCACACCAACAGCACTACTAGATAGGGGCCAAGGGTACTAGCTGCTAGTACAAGGGTCTAGGGAACTACTAAAGGGGTGGTGAATACCGCACAACATGGCTGGGCTAATATATGCCTTCGGGAAGATAGCCCAGTACCAACCTATGAACCTATATCTGACACAGGACCTGAGTGGTGGACAGACAAAACATAACAGGCACACCTCTAGCCATCAAGAGGATAGGCCCAGAGTTGACAGCTACTATGCAGACAGACTACATTCCAAGTTAAACTGGTATGTACACACAAACCCTGTAACACCGGTCCTATACCATGCACACTACTCACACTCTGTCTGTAGTTCTGGAACCTCCTACAAATATGTAGCTAGCCTGAGTGTGCAGGTTCTCCTGTAAGAGGTATTGCTACCTGCTGTCTGTAACACTACTACCCACACACAGGAATGATGTCCATCATACAGGAAAGGTAAAAGGACCATGCCCACAAGATGTAGGGATTTATAGTAGTTGGTTGCCATGACAGTGGTAACTGGAAATACTACACAGCGTGCTGCATGCATGTAGCAAGTGGAGGACACTGATTGGTGCAGAGGCCATCACCTGATCATGTGCATCCCCTACAAATTCCATGCTGCAATCTAGGCAAAGCAGTGCATTCCATCTACTGAAGAGAGACTGAGAGCAGGGCCGGCCTTAGGCATATGCCAACTAGGCAGCCGCCTAGGGTGCCGCTCTAGTAGGGGCACTTTTCCAGTATTTATTTGGTGTAGGTAGACTAGGATGGGGGCACCAGATGGTGTGGTGGGGGGCGCTGTGGAGCCCTTTTGCCTAGGGCACTAGTTGACCTAAGGCTGCTCCTGACTGAGAGAGAGAGAGAGAGAGAGAGAGAGAGTGCTTATAAGGCACAGAAAAAAAAGTGAACGACTGGCATTGAACAATTTAAGATCTTTACCTTTATGGGTGTTTAAACCAGATAAAGGTGGTGGGCTGGTTGTAATGGACATCACTGATTACAATGTAAGAATGGAAAAGGTGATGAATAGTGTTATATATAGAAAAGCGAGTATTAATGAAATGCATAGGGCATATAGAAACATCAATTCCTATTTGAATGACTTGTTTATGGAAGGTGTAATAGACAAGTCTACGCTCAACTACCTTACCATATTATCACCTAGGTTTCCTTCTCTTTTTTGTTTACCTAAGTTACATAAGTGTATTTCTGATCCACCTATGAGAGCGTTAGCTAATGCTGGGTCATCTATTAATTATGCTAACACTAAATATGTGCACAATATTTTAAAGAAATATGTTATAAAGGAAAGTCAGATATGTAAAGACTCTTGGTCCTTTTTAGCAGCCATTAACCAAAGAAGTTTTGAGAGGGAAGTGAACTTTTTAACTACTGATGTGGTGGATTTATATTTTTCAATTCCACACACTTTTGGTGTGGAATTGGTTGTAGAAAGGATGAGATACCATGGAGCCCCTGACAATGAAGTGAGGATCGCCGAGGAACTTTTAGATATTATACTTGAGTAATTTTGTCATGTTTGATGGTGAAATTTATTTACAACAGGTGGGAATTGCGATGGGGTCCCCTTGTGGGGCTAGTGTGGCCAATTTGGTTATGGCCCACTGGGAATACCATTATGTATTTAACAACACCGACATCATGCAACCTATCTGTTTTTATACGAGGTTCCTATATGATGTATTCATTTTATTTAGGGGGAATGGGGCATCAGCAAATGAACTATTAAGGTACTTTAACTCAACTACAACTTTTTATGGTTTACCAGTTCTTTCAAGGAAGACAGCATTTCTTATTTAGATGTATGGTTAGTGAAGGACAACCTATTAGGTTGTTATTCAGCCAGTGTACTTCATAAGACAATGTATTGCAACACTATGCTGCACTTTACTAGTTGCCACCCCTACACCAAAAGAGATCAGTGGTGAAGGGGCAGTTGTTTTGTGCTGCAGGGATGGTCGACATTAGGGAAGCTCAGTTTTTAGATGAGTGTGACCTGTTAAAACAGATGCTTATGATCAGAGGATACCCTGAAAACTGTGTTGGAGACATTTTGGTAGAAGTTTTAGAGAAAAGGAGGAGAGGGATTTATAAACCTATTTTGTGTTTTCCAGGTGAATTGTCGGTGGTAGACAATGGTGATAGAAATGTAGTCCCTGTTTTGGGTAGAGATACAGTTGGCTCCCTCCAGCCAAACGATTTTGCCTCTAGTTTTGTCATGCAATGTATTATTGATGCTTACAAAATAAGGGGTATTTTGTTTGAGAATTAGAGCGCTGTTTCAATAGAAGAAGAAACTTTGATAAAATAGGCCATAACCCATTGATTATTTTCAAGAGGGGTAGGAATCTGAAATCTTTAGTGGAATTCCCTTGGCAGATTTATGCACGTACCCCTGGCATGTATAAGTGCAAGGCTTGTAACTATTGCAGATATATGTACATTTACTATTCAGGATAGGTCTTATAGGGTCAATGGTAGGTACAACTGTAATAATACGTCTGTGCTATTTCTTGTCCAATGACGGTTATGCCCATGCTTTTATGTTGGTAAGATCGACAGAAAGTTGAAAGAGCGAGTCTATGAACATGTTTATAGCATTGCTAAAGGAAGGGATGAAAATGCATTGGCTAGGCATTGTAATAGTAACCTGGGGCATTATTTTTCATTCATAGGTTTGCTATTAGAGAAAAAAGAAGTATTATGGCAGCTTAGCCTGGATTCTAGTAGGACACCGGGTCTAAATGAGGTGATCTCCATTTCTTGTATTCTTAAGTTGAGGAGCTTTAGTAGATAATACATAGGCATGTAAAAAAGTTTTTTATAAAATTGTTTTGTATTAGTTTAATATTTATATTTATAAGGGTTATGAGTAGTAGCCACTTTTCATGTCTTAGTTTTCTAGGTTAGGTTTTTATGACACGTAAGGTTTTTCATAAAATGTTTATAAAAAACTGTTTAACTTTAAGTACAAGGTTTAGGGTATTGTATTGTTATATAACTTTAATGCTTTAATTGATGTTAATTGAACAATGTGTTTGATAGGCTGATGTAGTTTTGGAGGGAAACATTTTTAATTTAAACTTGGTGCTTGTTTTGTATGAGTTTGTCTGAGGAAGTCTGGTGAATCGACCAGACAAAAAGCACTTTACATTACCTTTTGTGCTGTTTGGAGTTTATTAAAAATTTTATTGGATTCATTACCTCTGGGTGTGTTCTTATCCAGTTTGTGTTGTTGCTGTGTCTGCCTTTGTTCATTTAATTTGTAGGATACTCAAGTTAACCTGTATTGTAGTATGCAGTAATGGCATAGGTGTGTAATAGGGTTACTTGCAATCTGGCCCTACATATACCCCCCTGATGTCAGGCTGTGTCCATATCTGGCACCTGTCTGTGTTGCAGCAAGGCAGAACAGTACAGCTGTTCAGGAAGATGTTGGGAGATTGTGGGCCTGATGTCTGAATGTACCCCACATATAGGAATGCATATGTGCATATATATATATATATATATATATATATATATATATATATATATATATATATATATACATGTATGTCCACAAATATACAAATACCCATGTGTAGACATATATATGAGCACATATATACATCACATATATAGATCTATACATATATGCACATGTCTACATATATACAAACACACACACAAACATATATGTTTGTAAATATGTGTCCCCTATATTACTACCACAGTGCTGCATGCTATGTGCAAGGAAACAGCACAAATAGCAATACACTCAGATATCTACAGCTGTCAGTGTTTGCAACATGGATGGGTATGTCACATGTGAACCCCTTGTTGGGACTACATTGCCCTTGTCTGTGAAGTATGGAATGAGAATATGGCAATGTATGGAAGGGGTAGTTGTGGAGGTGGTCAGGGTTGGTAGATATAGAGGACAGCCTACCTGGGTGGTATGTGACACATGTGGTGGGTAAGCACCCTGGATGGAGTGTGTGGTCTGTGATGTGGACACCCCATGGGCCCCAATATGGACACAATGGGAACAAGCCTCCCACCCACTGCTACTCACAACAGCAATCCACATCTTAAACGTGCCTGGCCTGGAGGCTGAGCAGGAAGAGCATGTGGGCCCTGTGAATGTGTACTGGGTGCTTTAAGGTGGTGTAGCACATCCCACATGTGTCTGTGGAGCCTGTTATGGAACAGAACTTGAACCTGACCTCAGGGGACAGGAACATGTCTGTGTTTTCCCCCAGAGGGGGACAACATCCTCTGGGTTGGTTCCACCTGACGGTATTGCTGGACAAGTACATGAGGAGGACCCAGGGTGGGACACACATGTGATGCGGCTTGGTAACATGGGCAGATGAGTTTGGAGAAGTTGTTCTGCTGGCCATTAGTACACATACATGCTATAGTGTCACTGATATAGAACATATGTTGGTAGTGATAGTCTACACAATCCCAGAACATGTCCAACAGCATGCATAGATAACCGCAATAACACAGCATGTCAGATGTGCAGCACACACACAGCAAGCATACTACAGGCATATATGGAACCATTGTGGCCCTGACAATGGCATGCAGGTGAATAGTCTCTAACAACCCGGCAATTATAGTGTCCACACAGGGAACATGGCTACAAACACATTGCACAAAGCTTGGTAAAGTGCAATATCTTCCCCACTGGTAGGTATGCTGTAACCATACCTATTGAGTTGTGTGTACAGTTTGTTGTCACTGATATGGTGGGGGGTGACAGTGATGTGTATTAAGAACTGTGGTAACCTTGCTGCATGACTTGCTCATACCTATGTCCATCTTTATGTATTTCAGCCATGATGTCTCATGGAAGGCTGCCAGCCCACACAGCAGCGGAAAATGAAATCTTGCTGAATGGACTCATACAGCACTATGTGACCTTGATTGGCAGGGCTGCCTATGATCAGCAGGAGTGGACTGCTCTGAGGAATGACCTAGTCCACAGGGTGAATGATGTCGGACTGCACAACCGCAGTTATGAGCAGGTCCAGCATCATTGTTCTGACCTGCTTCGTAATGCCCATCGGCATGCTGCTGCAGTGTATGGGATCACCTCACCACAGTGGGGGGCCATGCCATCCATCACCCCTGATATGTATGGAGGAGCTCCTGGCCAGCCTCATGACACCTGCCCATCCGGCAAGCCACCAACCGCCGGATACCTTTGTGGAGGTGGGTGCCACCCACACACTGGCCGAGGATCATGCAGGTAAGACCACAGGGCACATCCATAGACCACTGTTGTCTATACATCTGCATTGGTAGAGGTAGATCATGCATATCTGACATGTCATAGATATAATTTGTTGCTGCATAGTAGTGATAAACAGATGTCCATATGTGGTAGTTTTGTGGAAATGTACTATTGCTGTATTGTAATACTGTACCCACCCTGTAGCAATGCCACAGTTGTGGACACTGACTTTGCATCTCATACCCTCTTATGTAGGTCCCTCCGGGCTACCACCAAGGCAGCAGCCTGTAGCTGGTGAGTATGGTTTATGTAGATGCTTGCCAATACATCGGGCATGAAATGGTGATGGTATATTCCATGCACACATCTAACACACCTACCCAAAATGCACGCTGTACATGTGCATGTATTTTTTGTTGTGAAATGCACAGCATCACAGGGATGATCATGATGGGGTATTGGAAGGGTATGTCAGACACCTGCATGAAAACTAACATCCTAACATTGTGAAATGTGCCCACAGGGAGTAACATAATGGGGAGAGACATGACCTACAGTAGGGGCATGTTTGGAACAACACCCATATAAAGTGCAACACCAGTGTGTATACCTGTAGGACAATGGCAACTGCTGCAGATATACACTATGGCATAATGCATTACTGTGGTCCACATTATCAGCAGGGACTAGGCTGTTACATGTAGTGTTCAGTGTATGAGACACTAAAAAGTGACAGACATGTGCAGGGCTTAGTTATCATGCATCTCCAAAAAGCCTAAAGTAGGGGGGAGGGGTGTCAGCATGATGCACCAGCAGGGATCCTAAGGATGCTAAGAATGGCTGTATCTGCACATAGTCAGGTTCAGGACCTGTGGCAGCCATAACCCTACCCCCACAGCAATAGTGATGGAGGTATGTGAACACCAAGGGTTGCGCACATGAGTAGACCTTGCAATCATGCAGATTAGGGGGACATGTGTAGGGCAGACTGAACATACACTGGCAAATGCAGATGGCCCAAGCTGGTATACCCCTGCCAGGAATAGTGACTGCTGTAGTACACACAACAAGAGGTGCGACAAACCATCATGATAAGGGTGTGCACCCTATGTGCACAAGGTGTGTATGCATCATGGTCAGCATCCACACACCTAACACATTCCTTAGACACTGCATGTGAAAGTACAGGACATATGTCGCATATCGGGCTCATGTACTGTTAAGATATGCGGTGATGTGGTCCCATGGCAGATCAAGGATGGGTGCGTCATATCAGTAAGGGTGTGTACACCCCCATAGCCATGGTATGCTCCGATGGTTCTCAGTGTAAGAGTACTGGATTGGTTATACATGGTCCGCTGATGTTGAGAGCTGTGAATCAGACATCAGGCATTCACAAATGACATCTGTCCACATATCATCCCAGGTATATGTTGCTGGAAAACATAGGGGCTGTGAGCATTAAAGCTGACATAACCGACACAGTAGTACTCATTCAGCAATGGGCTGTACACCTGTGAGGTGTGGTGCACAGTACATGGCAGGGTGCATAACAGGTGCACAGCAATACTGTGTACATGGGTGCAGTGGTATCCAGGGGAAGGGGCTTCACCTAGTGACACAGCACATGCATCACACACATGTATACTGTTGCTAGCATGGATTGACTATAGCTGCACTGCATGCTGTTGGGTACCATATGTTATGCATGTTGACAGAGGGGTAATAGGAAGACTGTGTGTACTATCATTGTTCAACCTGACCTGTATGTGTGTGTGTGTGTGTGTGTGTGTGTGTGTGTGTGTGTGTGTGTGTCCTGGTAAGTAGTTAGTTTGTCTGTAGGGTCACTCTGGTGAATTGGAGGGAGGATGATGCATGTAGGATGCGTGTGTGCATGCATGTGTGTTTATGTGGCTGGCCACGTATGCATATGTGTGATTGTGGGATGTTCATACAGCAGTACCTCCCTCTGAGATCATGCAGTACATGGACATGGACTGCCACATTACACACCAGGAATACTTGTCATGTGTGTAATCACAGGACAGCTGATAGAATAATATGGTCTGTAGCATGGAACAGGCATTGAGAGGGGAGGTAGACACCAGGTACATCCTTAATATCGCATTCAGCATTGAGGTCACCTACAACCCACATATGCAGCACTACAGATGCATTGGGAAAGTACTAGTCAACACCAGGGAGTGTATCCAAATATTACAGTTGTCACATGATAGGCTGGTTGAGCAGCATATCTTGCATGTACTGAGCATTACATATGCAAGACACATCAGTGTGTGATATTATGGATAGAACATAGTAGCCCACACATATAGGGGCCATGCTCATGATGTCCGGACATACACAGGGTGAACACCGAATGACAGCAGTGAGGCCATCTAAAACCACTATACACAGGTCAGGCAGGTCATTTAGTAACATGTCATGTGTTGTGATCACTTGTGTAGGCATTTATAGGACTGTTATGTTAATGAGTGGTATCAATGTGTGTATGTTACCAAGTGTGATGCAGGATGGGGTACACTTGGACATATACGTGGGACTGTCTGTAAAGTCATGGACAAGTAGGTATTACAGTGGTGTGTGTGTGTGTGTGTGTGTGTGGGTGTGTGGGTGTGTGGATGTGTGTGTGTGTGTGTGTGTGTGTGTGTGTGTGTGTGTGTGTGTGTGTGTGTGTGTGTGTGTGTGTGTGTGTGTGTGTACTGTTAGGCAATGCTGTACAGGTTTTAAAGTGTGTTTATTGTTTTCCCCTACAGGTGGCAAGGTGGGTCAGGGTCCCTCCTGCATGCAATCTGATGGTGCCCATACAAACACCAAAGATGATGGTAGTACTGTTGAGGCACAGGTAAGGTTGTCAGGGGCTGACACTGCACCATCATTTTACATCCCCCTTTTAGCCACCCCAACTCCACGCACAGTTTCAGTGCCTATACATACCCCATCACCAATGGCCATAATGGAGGGACAGCTGGCAATTGGTGGCAGTGCACAGGAAAGTGTGGTAACCATGCCTACTGTGTCTGGTTGCAGCAGGCATAGCCAAATGTCCGGCAGGGCACCACATAGGCAGATGTCCCAGGGTGCTCGTGGTAGGGCTGCTGGACATCATGCCCCAGGCAAAGGAGACATAGCTGGTACCAGCAGGTGTATGTTGCAGGCTGTCATGGTGGCGTAGGCATGTATGGAATGTTAGAGGGCTGCTCTAACATCTGTAAGTGACAACATCCATGAACTGTCTGGTGCTATCCGTCCTTATACCAAGCTCATGGATAGATGTCATGGTGAGATGATGGCCTTCATCACCCATGGCATGTCCATGCTTGAATGTGTGCTGGGAGATTGATGACAGCCAATCACCTGGGTAACGTTGTGTGGTCATTGCTGTGCATTGCATGCCATGTATTTGTTCCTTAGTCCATGACATGGACAGTGTTTGGGATGTGCACACGTCTCATATGCATGTACAGTATTGTGTTCATAGGTTCATAGGTTGATATTAGGCTATCTGCCCTGGGGCATTTACAAGCCTAGCCAGAGTGTGTTTGGCTTTCACCACCCTTTTAAATGAGTTTACTATACCCTTTTAAGGTTAGTTTACTGTGCCTCTGTCTAGCAGTGATGCAGAGGTAATCCCCGGGGTAAACTTACGATCACCCATCCACTCATCAAGATTCCTTTTGAAAAGAAGGAGTGAGGAGCTCTGTCTGACATGGATTGGGATTCTATTCCAGAGTGATGGGAGCCTCTGGGTTATAAATCTGTCCCTCCAGCATGTTCTATTAATTTCTGTGCTGAGGTTTAAGTCCCTCGAGTGCGTAGCTCTAAGAGATTTGGATTTTCTGAGGTGAAACATGTCCATTAAATTTGGGTTTGACATGGCTTTATATGTCAGGCACAGGTCACCTCTGAGTAGGCGGTATGCAACTGAGTATAGCTGGAGTTTCTTTAAACGGGCAGCATAGGTCATTTGTTCAAGTCCCTTGATCCTCTGTTAGGAAAATGTATAACTGCAATGTAATATGTAGGCTTAGTGTATTAAAATGTATAACTGCAATATGCAGGTTTAGTGTATTAAGGGTTAAAAGGAGTTAATACATTTATTCTGCTTATTCTGTGTGAAAATATGCAGCTGCTAGAAGCTCTGAAAAGAGAACAATGGATGTCTGTAAATCCACCATGGTCAGCAGAAAGTGTATTGAGGCCAGGACTGTACCTTGAATGTATCATATCAGAACTAGAGAAAGAATTGTGAGAAACTAAGGGAAGCTGAAACAAACTCAAGGCCAGGTTGTTTTTCTCAAAAAACATGTTTTTGCAAGGCAGCGATTATTTGACCATGTCAGCAGCAAATCTAATAATAGCATCTTTCTGTGAACTTGTAGAAAACTGTATAAAAACTATAGGCTGAACTATGGAAAATCAGACAAACCTTGTACCTACATGCTTTGTCTCCTTGCTGCAAGTAATAAAGGGTGCCTTGCTTGAACCTAACATGCATTGATCTTTGTGTTTTCCTTTACAGATTGGTCCTTCGCACTGGAAACCCTCTCTTCACCTCGGATCAGATGGCCAGGTGGCTGAAACCGTACGGGGAAGAAACCAAATCAGTTCTTCTTATATGTAAACTCCTCCGACTGAATTGTCATCAAAAGAGGCCAGCCACTTTCTGATCTGTGACTGAAGGACGGGTTTTCTGCGAATCGGCGATCAATCACGTGGGCTCAGGTAAGGTGAATCTACTTTTTTTCTGTTTTAGGATCAGGGACTAGATGTGTATTGTTTTTTGTCAGACTGTATTTTTATTGCAGTCAGGGTTAAGAAAGGTACTGTCTTGTCATAGATCAGGAGAAACAGAATAAGTAGACTTTAGGTAGTCATTCTGAAGAGACTATAACAAAATCTGTGGTACACTTTAAAACTAGAGAATCAAGGTGAAGTTACGTAACAATCAAAGGTAAGGGAAAATGGGTAATAACTGTGCAAAAACATTCCGAGACCCACCGTTAACGGAAGATGCAAAATATATGCAGTCTCAGTGCGCAGACAATGTTAGATACTTTTCAAAATGGGTTATTAAATATGAATTTGACAGAAAATTGGAAAAATCCTCACTCATCAAACTTATTAAACAACTTAAAACTGATTCTAATGGTCAGGTAAAAAAGCAACGAGAGTTAGGAATTCCCCAGGCACACAGGTGACTGGAGGAAGTAAACCGTAGGGACCAAAAGAACAAGGATTCAAAAACAATGTTTTTAGATAGGGAGGATAATGACCTAGTAATAGCAACAGCACCTCCGCCTCCCGGTCCCTTACCAGAATATGGAGCGAGTAGACAGGTAGATCCACCTCCGCTATATCCTGTGGTCACTGAGGATAGGGACGCTATAAAACTAAAACTAGCTAAAATAAGGGATCCCATTGAAACTAGGTCCCGAACAAAAGCAAGTAATCGGGAGTCATGGCAGAAATTTAAAGACACACAACCTGCGGGAGAAGAAGCTGAAATATGTCCACTCATAGAAGTACCAAACCCTCAGGCTGGGCAGGATAATCAGGATCCAACATTTTAGTATACAGACCCTGGACTCCAGAAGATATCCAGAAAGCTACAGAAGGGATTCCCCATCCGAAAATTAATATTAGAAAATTCTCAGACGATTTACAAGGAATGAGGCTAAGTTATCATTTAAACGGGGAAGAAATAGAAAGGGTAGTTCGACAAATTAAGATTATTCTATTGTTGCATTTGTAGCTGAGATTGTATTTCTATAAAGTAAAATGTCTATTTTTAGTATAACACTAATGAGTTATAAGGAGCCATTGGCTAAGAACACAGGGGGCGTTAACAACTTAAGATATAAGAACTTGAAATGTGTTTAATTCAACATCTACTCTGAAGATGCCCTATGTATGAAAGGGAGAAAGCACTTAGTACTTGTTAGCCAATCGTTGGTCTGTTGCTGTTCTAATAAAGGCTTCATTTGTGGTCTATCCTGGTTCAGTTATCATTACTAGTTCGACAAATTGTAGGGCCAGACTGGTACATGATTTGTGGCAATTGGAATCCTCGTGATGCTGAACAAAAACCCCTTCCTCATAGCAGTGCAGATTTACACGCTAGAGTAAAAGGACTTACAGACCGCATCTCTAAAAAATGGAAACCTAGGGCAGACTGGACGTGCATTAATCAATGCATCCAACAGGAGGTTGAGACAGTTGACCAATATTTCGCTAGGCTACTGGAATGTTTTAATAACCACTGTGGGATGCAGATCCCCGAAGACCAATAACAAGATTCCCCATATGAACAGCAGTTGAAAAATGGATTTTTGAAAGGCAGTAGTGTACCTATAAGCAGTTTCATTACAAAACATATGGTTGATCATCGAACTAGCAGGCTACAATCACTACTCGAATATGCTAGACATGCTGAAAGGCATTTCAATAGCAAAAAGAAAAAGAAGGCTCAAGTATTTTCTGTAGAGGACGGAGTGAAAGTTTATGTAGTACACCCCAGAAAGAAGAGCAGGAAAAATGCACAGGGAGGTAGGCAGTCTGATCAACGATCAGAAGACTTTGATGGACGCAAGAAAAGGGGTGAATGTTTCAAATGTGGTAAAAAGGGACATTTGTCAAGGGATTGCCAGAAAAATAAGAAAGCAACTACGGAAGACAAGGAGGGTGAAGACTGACTATATGATAGTCAGGAATCATTAGAAGGGGCTAGTGCAGAAAGGACAAATGAGAATGTGAAAAGGGAAATAGAGGAAGTACAGGGAATTGATGATAGTGAAGGAGAAAATGAAGTGCTAGACTTGGCTTTATTGAGCTTGGAGCTCTACTTAGCAGATGCTAAACCAGAAGTTATACTTTCGGTGGAAGGCAGGGAAGTCAAATTTTTGTGCAACTCAGGGGCATCACGAACCCTGATACACCCCTCCAAATTGCCAGAAAACTCAGAATCATCCAACTATATATTAGTCAAAGCAGCTAATGGGCAGCTATATCGGGAGACCCTCTCCCGCAATATTACAATAAGTGATCCTGTTTCGGGATTAACACAGAAAAGTAAGATTGTAGTTTCTGCAAAGTGCCCAGTGAATCTCTTGGGCAGGGATCTCATGCAGTTATTTGGTATAGCAGTAGTTCCAACCATGCAGGGAATGGAAGCACAGCAACAAACTGACACCTTTATGGTGCAATCGGGGGGTGAAATATTTTATTGGTATAGTCAGGACTTGGTCACAACTGGTCCGGGGACTGTGACCAAGGAACTGATGAACGTAGCCATCAGTAAGTTTCCCTCCCTCGACATTGATAAACAACACCTGTTACATTGTACCCTATATTTTTGTAATACACCAGGACCCGATAAGGAATATGAAGAAAAATTATTTAAGAACCATACAAATAGATTGGTACTGCGTAACTTGTACTGGGACACAGAAGGGAATAGTGTAGTCAGCTGTTCGCTGCCTCAGGAATTTTTAACACTTTATGAATCTAATCGATTACCACATGTTAGCCTGACCAAGAATAAAATATACAGTGGGCAGACCTAGGGGAGAAAGCCACAAAATGGGAGAAACAAACAGAACTGGAACTGTCAGGACAGTGAATACAAGTACAAAAATTGAATTGGGTGACACAGACCAACCCAGGTGTGCACCTCCATTCTCTTGAAGACAGCTGATGGACACTCCTACTGAAGGAGGAAGGAAACCCATTGTGAGATGTACCAGAGACTCTCTGGTCAAAAGGGAAATCAGATGTAGAACTTATCCGTATGGCAGGGCCAGTTAATATCACACCGAAATCAGCATTTAGACCACAGAAAAGACAATACCCCTTAAGGAAAGATGCAGAGGCAGGGATAAAACCTATCATAGCAACATTACTTAAGGGAGGGGTACTAGTGGAATCTCCTGATTCGCCGTGTAATGCACCTTTATTTCCAGTTAAAAAAGCCAATGGAGAATGGCGTATGGTCCAGGATTTGCAAGCTGTGAATGACGCAGTAATACCAAGGGCACCCATAGTGCCAGATCCAGACACTCTGATAAATGACTTAAAACGTCAACAAAAGTATTTCTCTGTGGTGGATATTAGTAATGCATTATTTTCAAAACCGATACACCCAGATAGCCAGTATTGGTTTGCATTCACATTTCAGGGAAAAAGGTACACATATACGTGACTGCCACAGGGATATTGTGAGAGCCCTACGATATTCTCACAGGAAATGTCAAGTTACTTGGCAAGGTTTAATCCACCGAAGGGTAGTCAGATTTTAGTTTATGTTGATGACATTTTGTTAGCGGCCGCCACCCTGCAAGATTGTAGGGAAGATACAGTAGCACTTCTACGATTTTTAGCCGATGAGGGACATAAAGTAAGCAAAGACAAACTGCAGCTCTGGAAAAAACAGGTGAAGTACCTAGGATATGTGATATCCAAGGAAGGTAGAACATTAGATGAGGACAGAAAAGTGTCAATCTTGCAGGCACCAAAGCCTACCACCAAGAAGGAAATGATGTCCTTCTTGGGGTCGACTAATTTTTGTCGAAGCTGGATTCCAAACTATGCTTTGGAATCTGCACCCTTAACTGACCTTATATATAATACACCCATGGCAGTGCAAGATTTGTTACAATGGACATCAGAAGCAGAATCGGCTTTTTGTAAACTAAAACAATTAATAGCATCCTCTCTAGTTCTGGGATTACCAAATTATCATAAATGTTTTTTCCAGATGAAGATTGCAAGCAGGGTTATATGACATCAGTACTAACACAACAACATGGGGATAAGCAACGTCCCATTACTTACTATTCATCACAGCTGGACCCAGTGGCACGGTCACTACCCCACTGTGTCCAGGCAGTTGTTGCAGCTGCAATGGCGGTACAGGCATCAGCTTCAGTAGTTTTGTTCCACCCCCTCACTTTGAGGGTACCCCATGCAGTCGCAATTATCTTGTTGCAAGAAAAGGTGGCATTTCTTTCCCCTGCTAGGCATCTCTCCTGCATGACTATATTATTGAGCCAACCTCATATGACATTTGAACGATGCATGAATTTGAACCCTTCTACTCTGCTACCAAACCCTGCAGACGGCACACCGCACCACTGACTGCAGGTAATTGAGCAAAAGACACTACCTAGAAAAGATCTCACAGATATCCCCTTGGATAATGCTGAGGTGAGATACTACATGGATGGCTCGTGCAAAAGGGCCCTGCAGGACAGAACCTAGTAGGATATGCAGTAGTCTCTGATACTGAAGTTATAGAAGCGAAATCTTTACCGCACTATTTATCTGTACAGGCAGCAGAATTGATTGCCCTGACACGGGCGTGTACTTTAGCAAAGGGTAAATGTGTAAACATTTTTACTGATAGCCAGTACACTTTCTCCACTGTACATGTGTTTGCACAACAGTGGAAAAACCGGGGAATGATAACATCTACTGGCAAACCTATAAATCATGCGCAGTTTATTTTAGATCTTTTAGAATCTATTCAGTTACCTCAGAAGGTGGCCATTTGCAAATGTGCAGCTCACACCAAGCAACAAGATAGGATTTCAAAAGGTAATGCAAGAGCTGATACAGCTGCAAAACAAGCAGCTACAGATGTATTTCTTTTAAATGAGGAATTACAACCCTCTGAAATTTTTAATCTGGATACGTTAAAAACAATGCAGACACTTACTACGCAAGCTGAAAAACAGTGATGGATAAAGCGAGGAGCAGTCCTCAAAAATGGGCTATACATCTCTAAGGAAGGGAAACCAGTACTACTCTCTAATTTGTTCCGTTATGTGGCATTGTCGAGCCATGGGCAATGCCATGTCTCAACAGGGGGGATGATACAGCTGGTGAACCAAGTGCTCACAACATACGGATTTACAAACTATTCTAAAAAATTTTGTTTAATTTGTCAGATTTGTAACAAACACCATGCACAGGGGGTGATAAAGCCCAAGCAAGGGAGTTTTCCCACACCACCATATCCATTTCACACTATCTGTATGGATTTCATAGAATTGAACAAATGTGAGAATAAGAAGTATTGCCTTGTCATTATAGATATGTTTTCCAGATGGGTGGAAGCCTTTCCAACCAAAAACCCAGATGCAGCTACAGTGGCAAAAGTACTTGTTAAGGAAATTATTCCTAGGTTCGGCATTCTGGAGAGAATCTATAGTGACAATGATACGCAATTTGTAAATCAAACCATACAACAGCTGAGTACGGTTTTTTTTTGGTATTTCTTTAAAAAATCATTGTGCATATCATCTGCAGTCTGCGGGGCTAGTTGAAAGACATAATGGTATACTGAAAAGCAAACTGAGGAAATTGATAGCTGAGACAGGGAAAACCTGGCTGTACTGTTTACCCCTGGCACTGTTGAACATGAGAACCGTCCATACAGCAAAAGGACTGACTCCTTTCGAGAAGCTGTATGGGAGGGCTTATTACACACCCCAGTGGAAACCTCTCATGTCATCAGACCAGGAAGCTGATTTTACGTTAGCTGAATATATGAAAAAGTTGTTGAGTTCTAAACATCTGTTGTACTTTAATTCTGTTTCAGGTCAAAAACAAACCGAAGCATCGGAAGTGGCAGTGACGCCAGGAGACTGGATGTGGATTAAAATCGTGAAGCAAAAGAACCGGGCATCGCCAAAGTGGGAAGGTCCTTACCAGGTGCTTCTTTCAACACCTACTGCAGTCAAAATAGCAGAGCGAGCTTCGTGGATACATCTGACGCACTGCAAGTTGGTGAAGAACTTCAGGCTGGACAAAGACCTTACCTCTCCATTGGGACCCTAAGCACAAACGTCTGGCTACAAAGGGGGGTCAGATCAATAGGAACTGATCCGTCTCAAACCCAGTGAAGCAATCATCGGTGCTAAGGTCCTATGGGGCAGAGAGTAAGATCACGTGTCCTGGGCGAAGATGACGGAAGCAAGAAAGATCCAAATGCATCTGTTTGGAAGAGCCGGAGAAAACAGGAATGTAGAACAACCATTTCCGCAGAAATATTGCATGACCATCCCATTGACTGTATTGGTAACAATAATCTTTTTATTGTGGCCATTTCTCTTCTCAGCCACACAAGTAGAACGAAGTAAACATGCAAAGTGGCACCCAAATTTCAATACTTATCAGGCTATTAAGCACGCTTATGCAGACACCCTCAATATCTCCAATTGCTGGGTCTGTGCAGCTATTCCTACTGCACATGGAGGAATACTCTTAATACAGATTCCCTTAAATATGAATCAAACCTGGCAAGCACTACTGAAGGATGCAGTGAATGTGACATCGATTAAAAGAGTTACCCCATTTTTACCTAAGGCAAAAAGAGGAACAGTATGCTTTCAAAACTACGGAAAAACAGAAGTTGGAAATAGCACCTGTAATATGACAGTGATACATCACTTTACCAGGAATTCCTGCACCACGACAAACAAAGGCCAGCAATTACAGGTTGGCAATAGCAATGACTTTACTGAAAGGAAGAAAACGGTTGATAAAAATCAAATCGTGTATAGTAAAATGTTCTGGGCTATGACCCAACAAAAGCCCGGTAACTATAAAATCGGCAACATCTCAGTCGCAATTCCTGACTGCTACTTCATGTGTGGTGATAGAGCATATAAATGGCTACCAGGCAACTGGTCTGGAAGCTGTTTTCTGGCATATCTGATTCCAGCAATACGACATGTATCGACACTACCCCAGGGGAAAATTCAAAATGTTCGAGAAATCAAGAAACCCGCTAATCCGGTGGGACAAGTTGATGCATCCTGGATATATCACCATGAACTAGCCCATGTGAGTGACAAAGGACTGTCGCACATGGATCTGGGCAATGACGTCATATCTTGGGCGGGCATAATACCAGCATACGGAGCAGTGAAATCAATCTGGGAGCTGAGAAAACTATCCAAACTTCTTGAGACAATGAGTAATGTGACTTTTTCCGCCCTAGAATTGGTGACTGATGAACTCACAGCCATGAAGATAGTGGTGCTTCAAAATTGCATGGCTCTCGACTTCACCCTAGCGGCGAAAGGAGGGTTGTGCACTTTAATCCAGGAGGAGTGCTGTTCGTTTATTCCTGACAACAAACATGAAATAGACAGCCATCACGAAATAATTCAACAAGTGTCGGCCATGACCAAACCAGGACCGAATCCATTGACAGACTTTTTCCAAAAATGGTTCGGGGGTTGGGGCAGCATCTTGATGAACATTCTGATTGCCATCTGTGTAGGGGCAGCCTTACTGATGGTGTGTGGATGCTGCTGCATCCCCTGTATAAAAAGACTAGTTGAAAATTTCATAGACGCTTCAATTTCAAAGACTTTATATCAGAATGTTGAGTTAGAGGTACTGATTAAAAGCTGAAGAAATACTTTCACAAGCTTGAACTGAATGACTCTCTAACTGCAAATCCTGAGTGGGAAATGGTTAAGGGAAGAAAAACTGTTTATGCTTGTTTTGAAAGTCGAATAAAGTATTAAAAGGGGGGAAATGTTAGGAAAATGTATAACTGCAATGCAATATGTAGGCTTCGTGTATTAAAATGTATAACTGCAATATGCAGGTTTAGTGTATTAAGGGTTAAAAGGAGTTAATACATTTATTCTGCTTATTCTGTGTGAAAATATGCAGCTGCTAGAAGCTCTGAAAAGAGAACAATGGATGTCTGTAAATCCACCATGGTCAGCAGAAAGTGTATTGAGGCCAGGACTGTACCTTGAATGTATCATATCAGAACTAGAAAAAGAATTGTGAGAAACTAAGGGAAGCTGAAACAAACTCAAGGCCAGGTTGTTTTTCTCAAAAAACATGTTTTTGCAAGACAGCAATTATTTGACCATGTCAGCAGCAAATCTAATAATAGCATCTTTCTGTGAACTTGTAGAAAACTGTATAAAAACTGTAGGCTGATCTATGGAAAATCAGACAAACCTTGTACCTACATGCTTTGTCTCCTTGCTGCAAGTAATAAAGGGTGCCTTGCTTGAACCTAACGTGCATTGATCTTTGTGTTTTCCTTTACATCCTCTTGGTGAGGTACTTTTGGGGTCTTTCCAGTTGTTGCAGGTGTCGGGTTAGGTACATCCCAAATGGGGCATTATATTCTATTATGGGCCTAATGAGTGATGAGTAGAGGGGCACAATGACTTCTCTTGATCTAGATGTAAACCCTTTTGTGATAAGGTGGGCTATATAGAAGGTGTTTCTGACCACTTTGGCGATGTGATTGTCAAAGGAAAGATTGCTATCCACTTGGGTCCCCAAGTCCCTAATTACTTCTTCCATGCTTAATGGATTACTACCTATGTGGTAATTTGTGGGCACTTTGTTTTTCTCAAAGGGGATGACTATGCACTTTTTGGCATTCAGCTTCAGGCCATGGCTCTGGCACCAGTTATCCGTCTCTGTGAGGCCCTTTTGGAGGATGTCTGTGTCAGTTGGTGAGTTGATTATGGCACCCAGTTTGCAGTCGTCTACTAACTTGGTCAGCCATAGTCCTCCCGTGTTAGCCTGTACCTCAGAGAAATATATACCGAACAAGAGAGTTCCTGGGACTGAGCCTTGTGGGATGCCACTAATAACTGGTTTAGAGTCTGACATGGCTCCCGCAATTCTGACCATGTGGGTTCTATCCTTGAGCCAGTTTGCTACCCATCTTATGACATAGTGGTTGATGTTTAAGCTGGAGAGCTTATTTATGATGCCCGAGTGGGGTATTGTGTCGAAGGCTTTTGCGAGGTCCAGGTAGGCTGTATGTACTACCTTCCCTTCATCTATGGTCTTGGTGACTGTTTCAAAGAAGTCAACCAGGTTTAGGAGGCAGGATCTGCCCTTATCAAAGCCAGACTGGGTAGTATCCAGCATCTGCAGGTCCCCAATGTCTTTGTTTATGAGCTCCATGATGATCTGCTCCATAGCTTTGTAGACCAGACTAGTCAAACTTAGGGGGCGGTAGTTTCCAGGGTCTGTTGAGGCACAGCCTTTGTGGAGCAGGACCACTGTAGCTGTACGCCATTCCTTGGGTACATATCCTGTACTAAGGCTAAGGTTGAACAGTAACTTTATATGTGGTTTTAGCTCTTCTTGGAGCTCGTGTAGGATGCAGCCCGGGACACCGTCTAGTCCCATTGATGCTGTGTTTTTTGCCTTGGAGAGGGCAGCTCTTACCTGAGCATCTGAGATGTCGGGGAGGCGACTCTCTTCTGGGATAGATATTTGATCTTTAGGGGGGGGTGGGGGGGAGATGTTTGCACTGAACCTGTCTGCCAGGATGTTGGCTATGTCTGTGGGTTCAGTGCATTTTTTGTCATTTTGGATTAACTCTGAACATATATGGGAGTTGCTGCCCAGGTTTCTAACATAACTAAAGAAGGCCTTGTGATTATCTTTGTTGTCCTGTGCAATTTTTCTCTCAAAGCTTCCCTTGGATGATTTTATGAGGGACCGTAGTTTTTTGCTAGTATTGATCAGAGCTGCCTTCCCTTTTAGGGATTTTGCTCTATCATGTAGTAGCTTCCTCCTTTTGTTGTAAAGCTTATTTATGGCTGGGATCCACCAGATTGGACACCTGCCTTTGGAGGATTGGGTCTTGGTTTTATTTGGGATTGCATGATCCATGCATTCCTGAAGGTGTCCATAGAATGCATTTATAAAGGTTTCTGCAGATTGGGCTGTAGTTTCCGCTGGCCCGGGGGCTTTGAAGGATGCCACCTCGGTTTTGAGAAGTGTGAAATTAGCTTTTGAGAAATTTTTCACTGTGGTTTTCAGGGCTGGGTGTGGGGATGGGATGTGGATGTCCAGTGAGATTAATTTATGGTCTGATCTTACCAATGAGGGGTATACTTCTGGTGTGGAGCATTGAGTCCCCATGTTGGTGATGATCAGGTCCAGTATGTTATCCCCTATTGTGGGAGTGGTGACTAGTTGTTCCATAGCATTTGAGTTTATAAATTCAAGGAACCTTTGGGCTAGGGCATTGGGGCTTGAGTAATGCTCCCAGTCTATGTTTAGGTAGTTGAAATCACCAAGTATAATGGTGTTTGGAGAGACCTTCATATTCTCCAGTGTTTTCAGGAAGGCTGAGTGAGGTTCCTGAGTTTGTGACGGTGGTCTGTAGCAGGCTATAAACTGAAAGGCAGTTTTGCCCACTGTTAGTTGCACATGGATGGTCTCTGCTGCTTCATGCAGTGCCACTAACCTGGAGGTGTGAGTATCTTTGATGAATATGGATACTCCCCCTCCTTTTGTGGTTCGGTCCGAGTTTTGGGGCCAAAAAGCGTTGTATGAGGTATAACCTGGTAGTGCTGGGGTGCTCTCGGGAGCCTTGAACCAGGTTTCTGTTACTGCACAGATGTCGATATTCTCCATACTGAGGAGAGCTTCGAGTGCGTGCATCTTGAGGTTTAGACTTCTGACGTTGAGTAGCGTTACCCTTAGTTTCTTTTTCCCAGTGTTATCTATGGAGGTGGGTTTGTACTTTGAGCCTTGCCTAAAAAAGGCACTATGGGGGTGGCAAGAGCCTTTGCCAATATCCGAAAGCCCAGAGATGATAGGCGCAGGCCATCCCAAGTGAAGCAACATGGCTTGTCGAGCATGTCATCCCAGGCTGACAGACACTGGGTCCCCTTTGAATGACACCAATACTTAAGATAATTGTTAAAATTGAGCATTTTGTCTTTATACTGTGGCATCATTCTTGGTGAGGGTAAGATGCTACTCAAGGTGAAAGATGCTACTCAAGGTGTAACTGTACCTGGGGTGTCTGGCCCATGTTTTGTACACAGATTGTTATCATCAGATGTGCCAGTCCTGGCCTCATGTGGTGGGAACTGGTATTGGACAGCAGGTTGAACCTGTACCTGCATTGATAGCTTGATACAGGTATTCCCTGGTGTCAGTGGCATCTGTCCATACAGGGCATGTGTTTAAGGCATGGTGTGTCCTTTGTGGGACACATTTGATGGCACCACAGGTGTTGCAGGTGTCCAGTGGGGAACATAAGGAAGGTGCACTGTCTGCATGTACGTGCCTATTGGACTGATAGACAGGGTGCCATGCCCTCTGTAGCCCACTGCATTCACACCATGGTTACTATCAGTGGGCAATATGCAGAGTACTACCAACATAGCTGCTGTTGCCTAGGCAAGTGTGTGTATGTATGAGACATGGGTTGAGAGTTTTCTCTGGGTAATACAAGGGTTGCTAACTTTATTCACCAGGTCTTGATGTCACATGTAGGGGTATGGATTTGCACACCAGCCTCTCAGTTATTTCACAGCTGTTATCCCTGTAAGGTGGACATTGTGACGTATACTAGGGCCACCATATAAGAAATTTGCAAAGCCCGCTCCACAATGAGACACAGACACCTCCACACAGGATATGAATGACACATGCTTACACACACACACACACACACACACACACACACACACACACACACACACACACACACACACACACACACACACACACACACACCTGCCATGTCTGGGATTAGGAATCTTACCAAACTAATTTATTACACTACAGCACTACGCAGTTATAGGATGCACCACAGAGATTACTGGAGTACTCCTTCCCCAAAGGTGTATTTTACAGGGAATGATATCAGCAGGCTTGCCAAAGTAGGGCATTTGAATTGTAGTGCATCTGACTAGCTTATATAGCATTGCTCCCTACACAGACATAGAATCACACACACAGACATCCACACTTGCCATGTGTGGGAATAGAACCCCTACCAGAGTTCTATATCACACTACAGCATTACGCTGTTATAGGACATGCAATGGAGATTACTGGAGTACTCCTTCCCCAAAGGTGTATTTCACAGTGAATGACATCAGCAGGCTTGCCAAAGTCGGGCATTTGAACTGTAGTGAGTGTGACTAGCCTAAAACGCATTGCTCCCTACACAGACATAGAAACACGCACACAAACATCCACACCTGCCATGTGTGGGAATAGAACCCCTAGCAGAGTTCTATATCACACTGTTATAGGACACACCACAGGAATTACTAGAGTTCTCCTTCCCCACAGGTGTATTTCACAGTGAATGACATCAGCAGGCTTGCCAAAGTAGGGCATTTGAATTTGTAGTGAGTGTGACTAGCCTAAAAAGCATTGCTCCCCACACAGACATAGAAACATACACACAAATACCCACAACTGCCATGTGTGGGAATAGAACTCCTACCAGAGTTTTATATCATACTACAGCACTACACTGTTATAGGATGCGCCACAGAGATTACTGGAGTATTCCTTCCCTAAAGGTGTATTTCACAGTGAATGACAACAGCAGCCTTGCCAAAGTAGGACATTTGAATTGGGAGTGTGAATAGGCTAAAAAGCAGTGCTCCATTCACAGACAGAGACACTCACTAACACACAGTTGCCATGTCTGGGATTAGAACTCCTACCTAACTAGTTTTTCACACTACAGCAGTACGCAGTTATGGAATGCGCCACTGAGATTACTGGACTACACTGTTACCAAAGGTGTATTTCACAGTGAATGACATCAGCAGCCATGCCAAAGAAGGGGATTTGAATTGTAGTGAGTGTGACTAGCCTAAAATGCATTGCTCCCTACACAGACAGGGACACACACAAACACACACAGTTGCCAGGTCTGGGATTAGAGCTCCTACCTAATTAGTTTATCACACTACAGCAGTACGCAGTTATAGGACACACCACAGAGATTACTGGCCTCCACCTTTCCCAAAGGTGTATTTCACAGAGAATGACATCAGCAGCCTTGCCAAAGTAGAGCATTTGAATTGTAGTGAGTTTGACTAGCCTAAAATGTATTGCTCCCTACACAGACAGGGGTACACACAAGCACACACACAATTGTCATCTCTGGGATTAGAACTACTACTTAACTAGTTTATCACACTACAGCAGTATGCAGTCATAGGATGTGCTACAGAGATTACTGGCCTACACCTTTTCCAAAGGTATAATTCACAGAGAATGACATCAGCAGCCTTACCAAAGTAGGGCATTTGAATTGTAGTGTGTGTGACTAGCCTAAAATGCATTGCTCCTTGCACAGACAGGGACACACACAAACACACACACAAGCAGTTGCCATGCCTGGGATTAGAACTCCTACCTAACTAGTTTATCACAGTACAGCAGTACACAGTTTTAGGACAGAACAGAGGGATTACTGGCCTCCACCTTTCCCAAAGGTGTATTTCACAGTGAATGACATCAGCAACCTTGTCAAAGTAGAGCATTTGAATTGTAGTGAGTGTGACTAGCCTAAAATGCATTGCTCTCTATACAAACAGAGACACCCACACCCACACAGTTACCATGTCTGGGATTAGAACTCCTACCTAACTAGTTTACCACACTACAGCAGTATGCAGTTATAGGATGCGCCATGGAGAATATTGAGCTATACTTTTCCCAAAGGTATATTTCAAAGTGGATGACCTCAGCAGGCTTGTCATAGGAGGGCTATGGGGAGAGCAGTGTGCATGCATGCGCCATACCCATTCATTCTAAAGTTGACTCACCACATGCAGGCACATGCAGGGGTATATTCCACAGATACATGTATATAGCTGCTAGATGACTACTTCCTTGTGCAGTCATGTTGCACAGCTAGCACTTGCACCAGATAGTCTGTAAAGCTGATGGATATCTGTGGCTATTGTCTACAGTGAGTGATATTTACACCTCATGTGGTTGTAGCCATTTGGCTGTGTGCTGGTTGGGACAGACCTCATGATGGATGGCTCCTTGTCACAGTCACTCTCTTCCACACATCTATGTACATCTACTTTTGGCTTATTATAGTCTGTTGTCCTTGGATATATGTCTGTATTCCTATGCACTGTGTGTGCAAAGCATGACTGGTGCATACTAAGAAGTGTATGCATTAACATCTGCAACAACCAGATATGTATGGTCCACTGTTGTTTGCAGACATAGGCTTCATTTGTTTAAGTGTGTGAGCATGCCTAGTATGACCTTTCAGTATGTTGTTGTCTGACATTGTCTTCATTTCTCTAAGTGTGTGAGCATGCCTAGTATGCCCTTCTGTATTGAATGTGTAGATCGATTCCAGGTAGTTTGTACTCCAGTGCAAACCTTTGTATTGTATACCTACAGGTAGCAAACTGTTTCTGCAGGGTATTCGCCGATCATTTGGCAATATGGAGACAAATTGTGCAGGGAATAGTGTGTACTGTAGGTGATTGTGTCTGTGCTGCTTCAGTTACATGGTACTGCTGTTAGCAGAGATATTTAGATATGTGTACTGTTATAGACTGTGATGTTTTCTGTCCTCCTGTACTGTCAGGTGGACATTCTTGCTCACAGTGATGTCTTGGGGGACAAAGGTGACTACAGCTGTGTCTGGTATTGTGGGCAGATGCCTGCATATTCATAGTAAGTTACGCCATTCTGGAGGGGGAGCTGCAGATACTTGCTGCTGGGTCTGTGTATCTGGTTCAGCACCTTGGTACAGTGCTGGCAGAGGATCCCGTACTTGTACATCCATTGACATGACAATATGGCCTTATCTTGCTGGGGCAATACCTCACAGCTCTACAGATTCGCACATGTTACCCAGAGGCAAGGGCCATGAGTCAGGACATTACCCCTATTGTGGTGTATGGGCAATTATGTAGCCACCGATTTATGTGTTTGGAGCCAGGGATAGTGTGCATACACAGCTTTGTGTTGGCCCTTGCACATTCCATGCTGCCCATGCTCACATCCCACCCCCTTATTCTATCCTCTTCCATACATCATGCATACATTCTCTGATACTTTCCCCTAAGGTTATCACCCCATCACAGCTGTGCTTGGTGTTGGTCCACAGTCCATGTAGTGGGACATGGTGGACATGTTACTGTGGTTTGTCCACATGGCCTTGCATATGGTTTATGTGGAGTGTGTTATGTTGTTATTTCGGTGTCCGTGACATAACATGCATTGGCAGTACATGTGAGACACAGGTCTTTGGCAGAGGCCTGTTGGCTATTTGGTGTGGATGTGTGACAGATGTGTCAGGCCATTGCATTCTGTCAGTCCTACAGTCTCAGACCACCATATAGTATACTCCCCTGGGGTGACAGAGTAGGTGTGCTAGGTGTTCATGGAAATACCTTCTATCAGTCTTGATCAGGTGGTGTGGATGCTGGCAGGGTGCTACCTATGGCTAGGGACATACCTGCATGGGACACCTGCACTGCATGCTGCATTCTTTTGCTATTGCCATATACAGGTGGGGTCATATTGTACCAATTCCCCATAGCAGGGATATGACCAGACAGGTACCTGTGGGTGGTGTTTGGGTGAGCTCAGTGCATGTGTGCTATGGACACTACTTGCATCTGATGCACAGATATGCATGGGGCATTCCAGTTATACTGGCATGTGCAGGTACATCAGCTGTTTCCCAATACATCAGTCCTACCTCCTTTGTGATCTGCAAGTGTTCGGGCAGACAACACCGGTATCCCCTACTACAAGTCCAGATAATGTGATGCATACTTGTTTGTACAATTCCAAGGGTGTGTCCATTTCACAGTTACAAAATATATACTGTATGTCTGTGGTACTTTCCCCTGTGTACTACTTGTATATCTAGCCCAACAGCCATGCCATGTTAATCTTTCAGATGGTGACACATATAACCGCCATACATTTTCAATGGCTTACTGCTAGCATGTGTTATATTGGTGGGAATTTTCTAGGGCACTGCAGTTGTGAGGAATTGGCCCTGTCATCAGAAGTAGTGGCAATGGCCACCAGGTCATACCTCAACATGCATACATACTGACCACTCTCACACAATATGAAACACACACCAACCTAACACACACATACCTGCATATTGTGCAAATGCTACAATCTATCCTGCTACCTTGCCCACCACTGGACATCTGTGCTCCACTGGTATTATACCTACACATACATATTACTACATTTCTACATAGGGTTGTGGGGGGGCACACCTGACTGTTACAACATGTGCACATCAGATTGGGGGGTACACCAGACCGTTACTACATTTCTAAATAGGTTTGGGGGCACACCTGACTGGTACTACATTTTTAAGTGGGGTTGGGGGGAGCACACCTGACTGTTTCTACATTTCTACACAGGATTGGGGAAGGGGGCACACCTGTCTGTTTCTACATTTCTACACAGAGGTTGGGAGGGGGCACACCTGACTGTTACTACATCTCTATGCTGGAATGGGGGAAGGGGCATACCTGACTGTTCCTACATGTCTACATAAGAGGGGGACACACCTGACTGTTACTACATTTCTACATAGGATGGGGGGTCACACCTGACGGTTTCTACATTTCTACACAGAATTGGGAGGGGGCACACCTGACTATTTATACATTCCTACACAGGATTGGGGGCACACCTGACTGTTTCTACATTTCTACACAGTATTGGGGGGCACACCTGACTGTTACTACATTTCTACATAGGATGGGGGGCACATCTGACTGTTTCTACATTTATACACAGAAGTGGGGGGCACAACTGACTATTTCTACATTTCTACACAGGTTTGTGGGGGGAACCTGACTGTTACTACATTTCTACATAGGATGGGAGGGCACACCTGACTGTTTCTACATTTATACACAGAAATGGGGGGGGTCACACCTGACTATTTCTACATTTTTGCACAGGTTTGGGGGCACACCTGACTGTTTCTACATTTCTACACAGGATTGGAGGGCACACCTGACTGTTTCTGCATTTCTACATAGGATGGGGGTGGCGCACCTGATACTTGTACACATTTGCTATGACTGCACTGGTATGTCAGGTACTCCATTTCATTCTGTATTCTAACCTATCATGCTGACTAGAGGCATATCAGTGTACTACATGTCTTAGGTTTGATTGACCTACATATTAGTTTCTTACTTCCTACTCTTCGGAACTAACATCCCACTGCCTGACCTGATGTAGTCTGTCTGTGTATGCCTGGGGGAGAGGTTATCCATAGGCATCATTCAGAGGCCATAGCACAGCCTTTGTTTGTGTTTGTCTACACCTGTCCTGCTGGCTGAGATTGTTGTTGGGTATGTGTATCTCCCTGACTTGCATGTGTGAGTCATATGGACACACATGTGGCCCAGCACATTTCCTGCAGTGGGTTTTGCTGCCCTGTGTATTACTGGCTACTATGGTGACACCGGTATTTGTTACAGATCTCATGGTGCCACAATAGGTGTCTACTATCTGCTGGCATACCATTCAGTCACCTGATTCTCTTATATGTTCACATCCATACGATAGATACAGGTAACAACACATACTACTCCATTCAGCAATTGGTAGGTTGAGTGACTTACCTTGTGGGTGTGCTAGTACTGAGGGTGGTGCTGCAGGGCTGTCTATGTCGGATCCACATAGTATACTCCCTACACATGGTTGGGCACAGGTAGTGTCATGTTTGGCATCCCTTTTACTGTGTGTGTGAGTCAGAGAGAGGTGTCATTCCCTGGGTTCCTCCTGCATCAGTGTATGTGCTATGTGTTGCCTGTTTGCCAAGGCCAGGGCATACTGGGCACACCTCCTTCTGCCTACTGGGGCAGGCTCATGTTGTTCCTCTGAGTCACTCTGTGCCTGTGCAGGTCTTGGCAATGGTGGGGGGCTATGTGGCCCTGCCCCATGCTGTTCCTGCTGCAGCTGGTTCTGCAGGATCATATTGTGTAGCATGGCACATACAATGACAATTTGGGTACATGTAGCTGGTGAGTACTGCAAGGCTCCACAGGATGTGTCCAGGCACTGGAACTGTGACTTGAGCATCTCAAACACATGCTTTATTATAATTCTGGTCTGTGCATGTGCCTCATTATAGAGTTCTTGTTCGGGTGTGTGTGCATTCCTGATGGGTGTCATCAGCCATGGCTCCAGTGTGTAACCAGCATACCCCACTAGGTGACCGTAAGGGATGTCCGCATTGGCAAATCTCTGGTACAGCTGCATCAGAAGCCAGATGTGGGAATTGTGATCGCTTCCAGGGCAGCCAGCACACATATTAATTATTATGCCCTGGGCATCACACACGACCTGGCAGTTTACAGAGTGGAAGCCCTTGCGGTTGATGTAAACCCTACACTGCTCACCGGGTGGTGCTTCGATGCATATGTGCATGCATTCTATAGTACCCACTACCTCAGGGTATTCTGCTGTTTGGTGGAACAGTTGCATATTGCTGGTGAACACCTCATGGGTGTTGGGGAAATATACGTGCTCACCAGCATGTGCTAACATGGCATCCAGGATCTGGTGGAGTACAATGGATGCTGATGCCTGTGAGATCCCCATAATATCCACAGTTGGCCTTTGGAAGGTACCTGTAGCTAGTATTCTTAGGCCTACACATACCTTGGTATCCACTGTGATGGGTTCCCCTCTGTTAGTTCTGTTGTCAGGCATGGCCGGCACAGCTCAACAATTTGCTGTAAGAGGTCCCTGTCCACCCTATAGCGCTCCACTATCTCCAGCTCATGTAGCCCCTGGTAAGTTAACCTGGGTCTGTACACTCTTCTCTGTCTCCTCACTGTGGGTTGTTCGACAGCATTCACATCCTCACCACCCTCAGCCTCTTCCACATGTTGTTGCATGACAGCTATTGCAGCCCCTATCATTTTGTTGTTTTGTTTGTTAAAATTTCCCCACTTGTATACACCGGTGGTGTAGAGTATGGGAAAAAACAGAGTGAAAGGTGTTTGCATAGTTTATAGTAGTGTTCTGGGCTGGTCTGGTCTGCTGCCTGTGTAATTGGCTGATTCTGATACATTTCACCTGCCAGCTATGCTAGTTCTCCTAGATTACCTTCCTACTGCTGTTTCCCCTTCCCATTGCCTTCCTGTTTAAGGTCGGGGGCACGCCGCATAAACACAGTGCTCAAATGTGCACAGAGCTGCTATTTTCTGGTTTACTTTTTTTTCCTTAAAACCTAGTGGGTGCCACTCACACACGCTTAGGCAATGTAAAGATGGCTAGTCAGCCTCAGACACACCCCCTTGCTTATCTCTCCTAAGCTAAGAGCAAACCTGAGCCACAGGGCTCCAATTCACTTACAGCATACCTGACACACCCCTCTATGATGTCAGCTAACTCCTAGGCTTGCACCAAGCTATTCCTGCTCTTACACTTTTGGGTGCTGACTAGCATGCAGGGGAAATCTGGGATTCAGTATCATTCCCCTCATTTGCATAGGATTGCCTGCTAATTCATAGTTACATGACCCACACTGAGCCTCCCCCCTTAGCAACCACTATTCACTGGCCATGTTGTCTTCTGTCTGCCATTGAGTATAATGGCAAAAAAGTGATTTGAGTTAGAATGCTTATTTTATGTTTCTTTTTTCTTAGTTTCCCCCCGATCCTGTTTGCTTGCCACTGTCCTATGTTTAAACAGTAGAGATTGGCTAAAAAAAAATTAAAAGTTGATTTTTTTTATTTTTGCAAGTGTTTTTCATGCCATTGGCCTTATAGGTGGCCATTGGCATGCTTTCTACATGATATCTACCCTTTATTTGGAGCTATCATGGCTCCGTTTTGTAATTTGCAGAAATGTACTCCATTACTGGTGGAGTACATTTCTGCAGATTACAGTAGTTCTGCATGGCCGGTTTCCAGCTTCCTGGATTGCAAATTCATCTCATTTGTATGGATTTCTCCTGTAAATAGAGTAATTTGCATACAGGGGCTGCGTCCATAAAGGACTAGTGCAGAAGTGCTCATGCACACCCATACAGGTTATTCCTGGATCGCATGGCAGACATATTGCCTGCTGGAGCTCTTGCACTAGTCTTGTACGCCGTGCAGGGCTTGCAGAATCTGGGGGAATGTTTTATTGTCTTCATTTTTAAAGTAAAAATATTTTGATCAGCTCTTCAATAAAAAAATATGTATAAACAAAATAATTTTTAAATGTATAATGGTACATTCACTAGAAGATATATAATTCATTGGAAAGGGAATTTGGTTTTGGTGTGTTTTTGTTTGTGAGACTATGTATGATATTTACCATATTAATCTGATTTGAAGACAGATCTCAAAACGTTTTATAGACCAGAATGCATTGATCTAAAAAACTTTAGTTGGCTTAAGTACAAAATTATGATTTAATCATCAATGACACCTAAAGAAGCCAAGGCATTTTCATTAACTGAATATCAGTCAGAAGATGTCTCACCATTAAGTTCGATGAATTTAACAGAATGTATATTCTTCTATTTTGATAGAAATGAGTCAGAATACTTCCCATCTTGAGATAGTATGTAATAATATAATGATTGTTTAGATAATTTACAGGAACTACTTTTCATAATCTGCATACGTTTGAGTGAATGCTTTTGTTTTTGCATGTCTTAAAATTAGTCAGAGCTAACTGTTACAAAATGTATTGTTATTCCTCTACTTGATGAAAATATTTTCACTAACTGTTAGAGAAGTAATCAAAGTGTGAACATCTAAAATCTTTAAATGCTTCCTTTTTTAAGAATGACTGACTGGCTAAATGATGTTGCTTACTCATAATTCAGAAATTATTATACTCACATTATTTAAATAAAGTTTTAAAATATTTTCTTTAATTCTAAACTGTTTGTAAAAACTCAGAGTTGAGTGATTTGAAAGTATTCGAGTACTAACCTCAATATGTGAAATTAAAGAAACAATATAGGAATAGTAAGTATATGTCCAGAGAATCAGAAAGAACCCTGTCAGCAGCAGCAACAGCTGCGGCCAATACTATTTGCTTACATGGGGTAGAAAAATGTGATTCAGAGACACATTAGCCACAATGAGGAAATAACTCATTAATGGCTAATTTGCATATATCTGAACCACTCAACTATTGCAAATGCAAATCAGATGTTTTGCAGCCCATACACTGGGTTGGCATAACACTCCCACATTCACTTTCCCACGGACACACACACACGCACACACGCACACACACGCACACACACACACACACACACACACACACACACACACACACACACACACACACACACTTGTTACATGTCCTTGAGTTGACAGAATGTTCACAATGTCTCAAATTCTTCTTTTTTTGCCATTGCCCACATAAATCACTGATCCTTGGAGTCCACCAGTAATAACAAACATTAGAATTTTTTTCTCCTTAATGATTGCTAAGTTCATTGAAACACTATATCTGCTGTTCTATTAAATGTTTTAGTGACACTCTGGACACAAATCCAGCCCTCTAAAGTCTCTGCACCAGATTTTACATGATGCTCCTGCTCTTGCCTCTTAAATGTGGCCTGTCCCTTGTAACTACTGAATTGTTTTAGTCATTGAATAATGGCAGATATTATAGTTTCATATATTTTATTATGTTAAAAAATCTTGTTTACCTAAATGGTAACTAAGTGAAGAGGGTTAATCCTTTTGCTCCACGTGTCAAAGGTGCAGTGCTTGAAACCTCTATTTTTACTTAGCATTTTTTAATGAATTGGTTAATATTTTATAATATCCCTGGTGTCTAATGGTGGTGCAAATGGCTAATATCAGCTGTATAACCCTTAAGAGTACAGAGTTTGACTCTTTTCAGTGCCTTTAGGGCATGCTATGTAGATTATCCCTGATGTCTAGTGTCCCTTTAACCCATGTCTTTTGTGATGCAAAACTTTGTTCTTTTACTTTTAAGTGCCTTTAAGGCATGATGCAAGGTGTTATCCAAGTTGTTTAGTGTCCACCCCTTACCAATTTTGTAGCATTTGCACAAAAGTCCAGTGGGGTTTAGATGCAAGACAGCCTCCAACACACACCCACATTCAGTTAACACACACACACACACACACACACACACACACACACACACACATAGACATTAATACTCACACAGGCCTCGTATTACATCCATGGAGTCACGCACTCATTCTCCCCACACAAAACACTCACACACAAACACACACACACACACACACACACACACACGCACACACACACACACACACACACACACACACACACATTAATACTCACACAGCCCTCTAATTACATCCATGGGGTCATGCACCCATTCTCCCTACACAAAACACACACACTCTCATACACACACACACACACACACACACACACACACACACACACACACACACACACACGCACACACTACACTAACCCACCTACTACAATGTCCTGGGCATACATTGACACATACACTCATACATGCAGCTATACACTTACAAACATACACACCCAATACTACCTGCCGCTGAACTCCCCAGCACTTGATATTCTGCAATGCCTCATTAACAATTAGCGCAGCCACAAAGTCAGTCCACCATGGTGTTATACATCATTATGCTAAGGCACTGTAGTAAAGCTGTTGCTGAAACAGAAATGATTACAGCAAGGTGTGCATAGCATGTGTACCTCATAGTCTTCTTCTTCTTCTTCTTTCGGCTTTTTCCCAGTTAAGGGTTGCCACAGTGGATCATCTGTCTGCTCATGATTGCAGTGGAGTTTTACGGTGTCGAGTTGCCAGCTCAGCACCCCAAACTTCCACAGAAGGCACACACACGCACACACGCACTCACACTTAGGGCCGATTTAGAGTGTCCAATCCACCTACGGCATGTCTTTGGGATGTGGGAGGAAACCGGAGCACCCGGAGGAAACCCACATGACCACAGTTAGGACATGCAGACTCCGAACAGAAGGCACCCCAGCCGAGAATCGAACCAGAGAACCTGTTGCTGTGAGGCAACATGTGTACCTCATAGTAGCTTTTCCAAATCAGGATTATAATCTGGCCTGGAATATTTTTGTAATGTAAATTTAAATTAGTACAAACTGAAAGGATAGGTAATTTATGAAGCCAAATGTCATGAGATAAAACAATGTTAAAAAAAAAAAACTTTGAAGAGCGGAGTAGTGATTTTTAGCAGCGAGACATCCACTGGATGAATCTGTGAAAGTTATGTTATCTAAATGTTTACTAAATCAGAATGAGAAGCTGAAAATTACAGTTTGAAGAAAATACGCATAAACAGCTGAAGAAGAAATTCCTGCTGTAAAGCATGACCCTTGCATAGTATAACAGCTTTAGTTTCCTATCATGTGAAAAATATCATCAGAATGATTTTTGCTGTTTAATGAATTTTGTAAACCTGATATTAATTGATTTAAAACAGAGAGCACTTTTTAACTATGTTAAATGAAGTTTATGAAGACAGGCGCTGGAAGAAGATATGTATCTAATATACATAAAGAAAGATTTTCCTTTTAATATGATAACCATTAATATTTAATTAACCCTCCCCAAAAATAAAGAATTAAAATATTAAAAATAAAAGATGCAAAAAAATGTAACCAAGGAAAAACTAACATTATAGTAGGTGAGGAAAAGACCCACACATGGAAAAATGCATCTAGCTAGTTAGCTAGTCACCTAAATCTATGGCTTATTGATGACTGGTTTTGCGTTCCAGTTGTCAAAGAGAAAATAAAATAAGTACAGCTGATGCAAAATCAGCTGATTGCATGTACCAGATTATTTCTGTGCGAGATTGCAGTACAATGGAGATATTTCAGGAAGGCTTGCTCACTCAAGAAAAGTTGTTTTTTTTTTGTATGACTGATTGTCTGGTGATGAATCGTGTTTGAGCACATGCTGTTTAATAGTTTTAATTTTATACACATTTTTATATAAACACATTTATATATGGTTTACTTTTTGTAGCATATTCCATTTTTGTAATAAAACTAGTAGCCCATAGTGGAGCATCCACAAAACAAAGAATAGTTCCAATGTCTGCCACATTACCAAAAGAAAAAAATGTTTGAATTAGATGCATCTAGTAATTCAACAGATTTTTTTTAATAGTAATAAGGCAGCGGGAGAAAAATAACATTATCATGTCAGATTCTGCTGCATAATAGAAGAAACATGTTATTGGAAATTCATAGCTGATGCAGTACAAACAGATACAGTACTGAAAGAAGTCAAACTCTATTCTTGCTGCTAGATTCTCAGCATAAAACAAGACCATCCTTGGCACTATTAGCTGAAGTTAAATCACCTGGAACAAATTTATTTAATGAAACATTTCTTAGAAATTCTATGAATGTGCCTTTAAGGAATGTTGATAAAGACCCTCAGCTCAGGGGCTACGTATTTTTATTACTCCATTGTAACATTTATTGTTAAAAAAAATAATTCAGATGTCTCCAAGACTGGTAAAGCATGATGCAATGGTCTTCAAAAACGTGCAGTATTTTTGTTACTAACATTATCTATGATTATTTATGCTACAGTTTGGAGAAACCATGATAGATACAAAAGAAGTGTGCTATGTGGTTGTGGAAATGGACAGTATGTCCCCTTTCCAAAAAAAATATATTTTTTTGTTAAAGCAGTTATTTTACAAAGTGCTGTAGCGACTCCTGTTTCTGTTTGTGTTGCCAGTGACCAGTGCAAAGCGCCATTCACTTGGGCTGGCTGACACTTAGGCATGTATACATGCCATAAGAGTGCAAAAAACTTTGATTTATAAAAGGATCTTAGACATAAAACTTGAGCTCATAGTTTAGTTCAAACACTCTCCACCTATGTACTTCCTTACAGCCACCAACAACATGAATCAAATCTTTTCCCAATTTGTGCATAATAAACATTCTTTCATAACTATTTTAGACTACTAGGTATGACCATTTTTTAATTATGGATTCATTTGATCAGTGACTTCAACAGTGAAACAACCTAATGTATTGCTCACTGTGATTATAAATGTTACCAAACTTTAAAATTAAATACTTACCAGGTATACTTGTGAGATTCTGTAAATGCTGCCTTGTAAGACTAGAAGACAGTTTTTCCAAATGACATTGGGTGACTTTGTCTATATGCAAGAGGAGAGGTAAAGTAAATATGGATAGCCTTATAAAACAGACCACAATGTCTATTTGGAGCAGCCTTGACTAAAAAATGAATATTTTCCTGTTTAATAATTAGGTTCTAATGACATGTCTTTGAATGGATGCATAATCACAATGCATTTCAGTATGTAAGTTGTGAGTCAAATGACTAAAGGCTGCAGTTTTTAAGGTAAAGCTTTGTCATTACACTGAATACAATACAACATTATTGTGATAACTTTAAACATATTGCATGCCTACACTATTAAAGAACCATTATCTCGTCTGTTTTCTTGATGCAACAAAGGATTTTGGTCTCATTAAGTGATTATTCATCTTTGCTGTTTCAAATGTCATTTGCAAAGCAGATTAATTACTCAATATTTTCTTAATTACTGATTGAAAGGTTAAGATGAATGCACAAAATGAATGTATCAAAGTAAATGGAATGGATTTCTTATTTTTTAGCAAAATGGAAAGTCAAGCTGAATGCATAAATGCATAAAGATAATTGCATTTTGCCTTTAAATGTGTTGCATGGAATGTAGGTAATTAAGAGCCATTTTGTTAAGGTTTGTCTGTATGGGTAAGGATTTGAATACTACTTTGTGGGAGTTAAGTATTCTCGTTTTACCAAATAATTCAATGTTATTGTCAGCAAAGCCCTTAACCTTATTACATGCTTTACAGTGCAGAGATGGTATAAAGTGACTGCTACCAACATACCACACTGATACTTGATAAAAAGAGGAGATTGTATTCTATCTTGACTTAAAGTCTTGCTGTTGTTTACTGCTGGGTTTCCCATTTCTGTATCAAAGCACGTAGCACTGCATCACAGCTAATACAGCACAAGCACTCCACTTCATGAATTAGCAACCCTGCGTGTAATCAGTTTCCCATTATAGAAAGGTCAGTGTAACTGCAATAGTGGTAGCAATGAGGTCTGTTAGCTGCAGCAAAGAGAAGTGCAACATTTCAGTGGCTGCTTGTCAACAGGTAGATTCAATACCGTATGGTGCAGTGACTGGTGGTTTCAATAGGTATATGAGCTTACACTTTACATCATTTTTTGTTTACAAATTATTTCGTTATTTTAATGTCTATTATAGACAATTGCCATTTGATAGCATAATCAATTTACTTTAGTTCTGTGTGTTATTTATTTGTATGTTTATGTATTTACAATCATATTTGATTATCCTTTTGCTTAAATAATGCAGACTCACTTAACCCTGGAATGTATTTATTATTACCATTTATTTATTAATGATTGTCACTGACTATTCTTTTTATTGAAAGCCAATAATCAAAAGGCAAACAGAAACAGTTTCCAGAATAAAGACACCATTAAATGTACATGTAGTTAATGCAAAAGATAAAACCATGCAATTAAAAAATTCCAAAACACAAGCCCTCTAAGAAAATGAAAAAAAAAAAAAAAACAGTACTTCCAATGATGTAACTCTCATTTGAGCAAAGTAACCTACAAGGTTAGGATTGCCTAGATACAAGAACATTCATCCATATATAACATTAACAAATAGCCCCCATGTGTCCTCCCACAGCCCCATGTGTAAGTGTTTGTTAGATCAAATTTTGAGTTTGTAATTCATGCAATGCAGCTCAGTACATCAGTATTGTGATAAAACCGTGCAATGTTGAAAAATAATAGCAAGAACCATAGAGACAACATACCTGATCAAAAAAGAAAGTCTTTGGTAAGATAGTACATAGTGGCAACAAATCCAACAACAATGGAAACTTAGCAGAATCCTCAGATGTAAGTTCAACCTTCCATCTGAATGAATGTTGCTCATTACAACTGTTCATAATGTCTCTACTCTAGGACACCACCATACTATGCGAAAATAGTGGGCTTCAAAGGCATTATTCCACCGGCATTTACCCATTAAATCATCCTGACCTTTGCCTAGCTGGACAGAAAATACCTGACACATATGTAGCAATTTTGCCTAAGTGATCTTTACTAAAGTGGGGAGCAGATTGATATGGAGAAACTGCAAGCAATATTCCCATTCGTTCAGCAATTTTTGTTTTCAAAAGACCTCTCATTTTCTTTTTAGTGAACCAGTAGCCTCCCCAACCCCTACCAATGCAGAGAGGTAATAATCTCTTAACTTTCTTTAATTATTTTGCTTTCAGCAGGGGGAATGACACTGTATGTCAGCTGAAGATATCACAACCATGTAAAGTTGGCTGTGGTATAAGTGGATTGTAAACCTGCTAGTGATCTCATAATGTGGTTTTGTAAGTTAAATATCCCTTTTATAAACAAAATACCTACCTTTATTGAATTAATCTACCACAGTGGTTTACCTGTAACCTTCAAACCCCTATTACTCCAGTGACAGGTGACCCACTCAACCTGTACCTAATTTTCCTGCCAGATTTCCATCTTTTGCTGTACCAATCTTCCATGCCTCCTGGGACCCAGACCTTGTATGAAGGAGTGCCACCTTTAGACTTCATGGAACTATGCTGTAGACAAATCTCTGGAATGATTCAAATGGGAGTGGGTGACTTCATAGCTCTGCCATAAAACCATCCAATTGAGGAAACCACATATGTATAAAAAATGGGGAGGGCAACCCTACCTCCCAGACATGTACATCTTACTTCTGCTAATATAAGGAGGATTTCCAGTCACCAAAAAAAAAAAAAAAAAAAAAAAAAAAAAAAAAATTACCCACTACCTTTTGAATATCCTTTACAAATTTAGAAATGTTATATGTGGTAGGTGCAATTAAATAAATTGTTGGTAAGGATAAACCTTTTGATTGCCTGAACCTTGTGTAAAAAAAGGAGATTTATTTCTTCAGATGGTCAGTCCTAGGCTAAAGCTACCTATTGAGAGCAGCAATATAATCATCCACTGTCCTTGCCATGCTGGAATTCATTATAATTCCCATTACCTTCACCAGCAGTCCTACCTTATCACAGATGTGGAGGTATATAGTATGATCATATTGGAACAAAATGGACTTCTTGTGTTTATGTGCAACCCTGTGTAATGGGAAATGTTTTGAAATGTCCAAAAACTTAAAGCCAGATGATTGCCTGGATTTCTCACCCATAAGATGCATTTATCTGCAAAGTAGGCAAGTTCCTACATTGATTTTTACCTGTCTGTAAAGAGTGCATTATTATGGATCTCATACGCAAGGATATAGATAATTTCCAAGCACTTGACCCCACCCAGTTTGGATTCATCAAGGGCAGATCTTGCCTGTTGAACCTGGTTGATTTCTTTCAGACTGTCACCAAGACCCTGGATAAGGGAAAGTCAGTACATAGAGCTTACCTTGACTTGGCTAAGGCCTTTGACGCAATCCCCCACTCGAGCATCATTGATAAGCTAACACAACTTGGCATAAATCCCTATCTCATCAGTTGAGTGGCCAACTGGCTCACCAACAGGGCCTTCAAAGTCAAAATAAGTACCTCCACCTCTGATAGCAGACCTGTCACTAGTGGAGTTCCCCAGGGATCTCTCCTGGGACCCCTATTGTTTGGCATCTATTTCTCAGAGGTCCAGGCAAAGACAAAAGGCCTGTGGCTGACCAAGTTTGAGGACGACTGCAAGTTGGGTGTTGTCAGTGACTATCCAAATGATGTAAGCATACTGCAAGAGGGTCTCACAGCAGCTAATGACTGGTACCAAAGTCATGGCCTCAAGCTAAATGCAAAAAATGTATCATCATACCGTTCAGCAAAAACACGACCCCTACTAATTACCACATCAATGGTATCCCCCTAAGCATGCAACCTGTGGTGAGAGACCTGGGCACTCAGTTTGATAACAACCTCACATTCGATCATCGTGTTGCAGCAGTGGTCAGAAAATCCTTTTACTTGGTTTATCTCATAAGTAAAGGGATTGCATCCAAAAAAAAAGGAGGTTATTACCTCTCCATACTCCTCCATCATTAGACCAGTAATTGAGTATAAAGCCCTGTTTGGGATGTACCTCTCCAAACATCTGCACCAACTAGAAAGGCCATGGAAATACCTCACAAAGAAAATCCATGGCCTCCAACACCTGTCCTATGCAGACAGCATCAAATCACTATCAGTCTACATGATATTGTACAGATTGCTCAGGGGTGATCTGTGTCTTGCCTACAAGGAAATCCTGGACCCTGCCCAACTAGAGATGCTCCATGCTCAAAAGGCCTGAATCTAATATGCAACATCAGCAAAACCTGCTGAAGAGACAGGTTTGTCTCCCAGAGGCTGTCCCATCTTTGGAATAGACTTCCCATACACGTCAAAAGAGCACCTCACTGACCCTTTTTAAGCACAACCTTGATGAGTGGATGGGAAACCACAAATCTGTCCCAGAGGTTCAACCTATGTCCCTCATTGACAGGGGTGACAGGTGGTGACTGAGGATTCTTTTTGGGGATAAACTTTTGGCTAGGCTTGTAAGGGCCTTAGAATCATTAGCCTAGTAACCTCCTATGATCCTATGATCCTATGGTCAGTCCATTGTTTTGTCACTAATTAAGTATTTATGCATTTATTTATGTACATTATGCTACTGCATATCTAATGTGTAGCCAATTACCTGAAGAGTCACTGACTTGCTAAGGCAACTACATATGCCCGATGAGCTGTGATATCATGGCACCTGCCTGTCGGTAGATCATTATGAATCCTTAAGTCTGTCTACTACCATTGTTCTGATGAAGTCTCATCACATGGGGATGAAAGTGTTTAACCTTTTGTGAGTTAACAAATAACTTTATGCTTTATTTTATATATACAATCTATTACTGCTTGTTCGCTGCTGGTTGTGTGCCACAATTGATTTTTTTAAGTTCCTGGTGCTCACTTGGCAGATATGTTGGTGGTTATAAATATTTGCATTTATAATTGTTCACAAAGATAGTGCACTGGTCCATGTGGCTCTTTTTCAGACTTAACCTGAGAGCATTATCTGATTAAATGACTTGCTCAGAGTCACACAGCAAGCAAATGAAGGCAGGGGTACTCAAACCCTTGACCAAAGGAAGCAGCTTGTTATAAGCTTGTAGTCATAATCCTTTGGACAAACTGCCAGAAGTAAAGTGACAGACATTTCACTGTCAAGAAGGATCACTAATGGTTAGGTGTCCTTTAGAGGGCATCTTTCCATACTAATTAGATTTTGCATGATACGGTCCACAAGTCTAGCTCAGCTATAGTTTAGCAGTGTGGATATGTGTAGTCTGAAAACAAAAGACACACTGTCTCTCTACAGCTAGGATCTCATTCCTATCACCGCTATGATTTACTTAACATTTAATGGCTTCTTATGTCAAACAAATCTCACTCTGCCACAATCAGCTTAGTATACTATATAGTAAAATGACAGTCTAATACTCCATTCAAAAATTTTGCACAATGGCATGTGCCCATCAAGTAGTAATGTACCCCCATGATTTTAAGTGTAAAGTACTTATACTTTCAGTGTGCTGTGTTGGTATTGCTTTTACCTGAGAAGTTTGTTGAATATGAAGCAAGGAACTTTCTTCCATTCAAATAAAAGGGTTAGTCCTGCTGCAACACTTATTTTTTGTCTGAAGTAATTCTAAAGCTGCACTCTCTGTCATGCCACAGAGAAAATTTAAAAACCCATCTGTATATTGACCCACAAAAGCATTAACCCACACACACACACACACACACACACACACACACACACACACACACACACACTTACTTCAGCTAATGCATAGTCTTAAAGTAGGCTTAAATGCTCCACTTAAATATTAAGAGGAATTTGTCATGTGAATGCATTTAAGGTAAAAAAGGGAGGCTAATGACATTTTAATATTTATTGTTTATATTATTGTTGCCTAATTCTCAAGTTTATTCAAAAAATGAATAAATAAATACATGTAAATTTTATATATGATAATTATCTAGCTATAGATAGATAGATATGTGTATATATATATATATATATATATATATATATATATATATATATGTATATATATATATATATATATATATATATATATATATATATATATATATATACAGACACACACATATACATATATATATATGTTATGTGCATAGTAAACATTAGGTGGGTGTTAGTGGTATAATTTCTCAAATGATTTATCTTTCTAAATATTCTTAAGATTGTTAGGATAGAAGAGATGGTACAGTAATAGCATAATTATATGTGAATAAAGAGCTTAGTATTGTATCTTAATCACATAGTTCAGTAGGAGAATTTAAATTACCCTCAGCAGTATCAAACAATTGCCTGAACCTGATGTCCAAGTGGCTAAAATAAGATATCAAACTACTTAGAAAATATCAGTGTCAAAACAATGAGAGACATTCAATAACCAGCTTGTACTGACTGTGGAAGATCAAAAGGTTGTGGGTTTTCTTTCCACTGCCAGGTGCCTAGATTAATGTTCCATTACTGACAGTGAAGGGTTGTAATGCTGCGCTCCTGAGAATCCCTTCCTTTGGATAAGACATTAACCCAAGGTCCCATCTGTCTGAGGTGCTGGCAGTTCAGGTGGATATAACAAGATCCCACAGCATTTATTAAAAAGAACATGACAACTTCCCTGATGCAGTGCCCACATTTCCCCTTATCAATATAAATAACACATTGAATGTCCCAAAAAAGTGGCCACTAACCTAGTTCAAGAAAGATAAACAAGAAAACAAACAAATAAACACAATACTAACAATAATACAAGATTAAAAGGTTCAGAAGCATCAATATGAAACCCGTGGCCAGTCCTGTCTTACAGACCACGTCCACTGCATTATGCTAGCTCAGTAGGCATACTCAAATCTGTATTTTTTTTTTTATTTATTTATTTGACATTTGTTGACTGGATTAGTCGGTCTGGGCAGACTGCCCATTCTCAGCAGAGACCCAAGGAGAAAAGCTCCAGAAAGGTAGATAACAGACAGTTACTTATAAAAATAGTCACAATACAGTAAAACAGTAATTACAAACAGAAAAATAACACATAAAATATTTGCATTAAAAAAATAATACTGTAAACACCTCCATTCGAACTGCAATCTGATGGAGTAGCAAAGCCTTTGTGTTTCCAAAGCATGTGGTTAGACTACAGTTTTTATTCCATAACATTGTTCCAGTCAAAGAATAACAGATGAGCTGTAACTGATTTCTTACCTTGAGAAAGCTCTGTAACATGCGCATACAAATGCTGATCACCCTTCACTGTCTTGGTGTTGGAGCTGTTTCCTAATCTCCTCTACTTCCACCCTCAATGCCACGGCCACCCTCACAGCACTGCATTTATTGGACCTATTCTCTATCTAGAACTCCACCTATGTCCCACACCTCTTAAAAGCATTCAAATAAATATAGACATACCCCAGGCACAATAATATACATATATCTCCTAGTCAGTCTGCATGCAAGCCCTGTGACTTTCTTTCCTCACGTATATTAACTAACTGACACCATTGATCACAACTCACTCCATACACCCCAGACAACTATCCACTCCAAACCCTATAGATTGTTACCCCAATATTTTTGCTCCTGTCTCTTTGACCAGTCTGTGTACAAGACTACATACCATGCTTCTCTTAACTATTACTGCATCTTTAAACACTGACAGTAAGACGGCTCCCACCGTCTGTGCTCTTGTACAGGGTTGCAAGTGACACACAACTCGAATAAGGATAAAAAAATGAATTTAATAACAGACTAAAACTCGTAGTGCATCCACAAACCAATATCTCATATAACAGTTAAGCGCTTTCATCTGCTGAATGCAGACTTCTTCAGAACAGGTGACAAAGTTACTTCATTTCCTTTTAAGTACTTTTTGGCGCCAAAGTTTCCAAACATCTACTCAAAATGTTTTTATAAAACTTTTTGGCGCCACACATCCATTCATAACATTTAAAGTTGCAACTCCAGCAGAACTTAATGCAGCACATATATATAGACTACCTACATGTAATCCGCTTCCTTTACATATAATACAGTTCGACTTGTATTTAATTATATGCATTAAATAAAATCCTAAATATTAAAATGACATATAATAAATTAAAACTAAAAATGTTTGCACTCTATACATCCATTAAACATACAATTAAAATACTTTCAACAAATTCCTTCAAAAATTAATTCTAATAATTCATTTCCCCATTCAAATACCCAACCCCACATCAGATAATAATTATTGTAGTTGCAAATACGGCTTTATAGATATATAATCATTGATGCTTGGTTCTCTAGTGGCATCTGTTAAAATTTGCCATGCACTTTCTCTTTTGCCTAAAAGTGCTTTAAAATTCCTCCCTCGGGAGGAGATATGTACTTGATCTATAATGGCAAATTTAAAGCTGTGCAAATTCCCACATTTATTAATATGTCTGTAAAGTGCATTTTTTGTATCCTTGACTTAAGTCTTATAATTATGTTCATATATGCGTTTTCTAAATTGCCTTTCAGTTTTACCTATGTAGAAGGCAGAACATAATGTGCACTTTGCCAGATATACTATATTTTTACTATTACAATTCCCCCTTATAAATTTCACATAGGTTTTATTCATGTCTTCCAGCCTACATCCTACCATCTCATTGATGTCAGTACACTGATTGCAGGCCCCACATTTTCTAGTAGTTTTCCCCACTCTGTCTACATCTGTGATCTTTGACATTCTTTCTAATAGTCTTTTAATATTCATACCCATTTTTCAAATGAAGCCTGGTCTATCACCAAGTACTTTTTTAACTTCATCATCTAATACTAATGTATTCCAATGCCTACCAATAATATTTTTTATATCATTCACATATGGTGAAGATGTCAGTACACATACTCTATTTAAACCTAGTTCTTCAGTCCTACCAGTTCGAGTCTTAATATTATTAAAATCAGTACCTAATATTGGTACATATTTTTTCCCCATTCTCTTATCACATAAGATGAATTATCTTCAAGCAATGGCAGGGGATACCCTCTATTTAGGAACATGGTTGTAATATTTTCCATTTCCCTTATCATAATCTCAAAATTGGATGACATTTGGGCTACCCAAATACACTGACCTTTAAAGATGTTTTTTAACATATATCTAGGATGGCAACTAGTGTATTCTAGGTACCCATTTGAATACATATTTTTCCTATATATTTCAGATTGGAACCCTGTCTCAGTATGACTAATATAGGTGTCCAAATAGGCGATACCCTTAGTACTAACTTTGTGTGTAAATTTTAAAAAACTACTAGATTGATTAATATATTCTATAAAATCTTGAATACTTTCAACTGGTCTGTTCCATAAGACAAAAATATCATCTAAAAACCTGATATATTTATAGTACTCACTACTAAATACATGCTGGTTTTCCCATTCTAACATGACCAGATTTGCAAATATGGGGGCATATGAGTAGATGTTTGGAAACTTTGGCGCCAAAAAGTACTTAAAAGGAAGTGAAGTAACTGTGTCACCTTCTCTGAAGAAGTCTGCATTCAGCAGATGAAAGCGCTTAACTGTTATATGAGATACTGGTTTGTGGATGCACTACGAGTTTTAGTCTGTTATTAAATTCATTTTTTATCCTTATTCGAGTCGTGTGTCACTCGCAACCCTGTACAAGAGCATAGACGGTGGGAGCCGTCTTACTGTCAGTGCTTAAGGAGTCGTTTTGTTCCTTGTTGGATTATTACTGCATCTTTATTCTTCCTATTTTATCACCATACAAATTACCATACACCACTCAATTTTACATACATTTCTCCTACTATCTGCTTCTCCTCTAACCATTCAAATGCATCTATATTACCTGATCAAATGTTTAGGTTAGCAAATACCTAAATGTCGACCTGGTAATATCAAAAAATTAAAACAGCAAATAGCTGATTTAACGTAAGGAATTAATTCCCACGGTCGCAAAAATATATATATATTTTGTGGCCCCCACACACCCCCCCCCAACTAAATGTACTGACTGCAAGATCGCTCTACAGTGGAGAAAGGGGAAAAATCCACATAACAGCCAAGGGAATTTTTTTCCCCTGCGTTAAATCATCAGTTCGTGTTTTTTGCTTTCGCTATTATCAGATCAATGTTTAGGTATTCGCTAACCTAAACATTCGATCAGGTAATAGGAACCCATTCAAATCACCCCACTTCACCATTAATCATTTGTATTTTATATAATATCTCACCCAATCTTTACTTCAAATTTAAATTGATAAATCCTCACACCTACTGCAACAAAATAAAATTAACTCTTAAAATTAAACCAAAACCAGCTTAACAAACTTATCCATCTTTCTTTCTCTTAACATGTTGTGGGGATATGTATCACAATCGCAGCCCCTCTTCCCTACTGGACTCCCAAATAGCCTCCAAAACTCATCCCAAGCCAAACATCCCTTCATTCTCAGGCCACCCATCTCCTCCCAAACATGGACCATACCACCATCACCAAACCCATCAAAACCCAACCTGCCTATGTCAAACTTACCCACACAGCTTAAATTTATTTCCTTAAATACTCATAGCATCTATACGAAAATTTCAGAACTCCAAGTCTAAATCTCAGAATAAACCAGATATTCTTGCGATAAAGGAAACATAGCTAAAACTCCATATACTTGACATTCAAACTTCACTCCCTGGTTATAGTATCATCAGGGCTGATATAATTCAAAAAAAGGTGGAGTAACTTTACTATGCCGTGACTGTCTTGATACCTACCCTATAATATACCTATAGCCAAATCCCATAATGCCAAACTCCTCATCTCTCATCCTAAACAAAATAACCATAAGCAACTATATATTTTAGTACTTTACATTCCCTTGTCAATAATGCTACAACCCTGGAAAACATTATAAACTGGATCTCACATACAACTTCTAATGAAAATATAATCCTTTGTGATGTTAATTTTGATGGACAGATTATCTCCACAAAATACACATCAACTGGTCTCAACCTGTTTAGCTTGACTCAACTCATTTCCTCCTCTACATGTTATAGCTATCCCAAAAACTGTGGCTCAGTTCTCCACTGGATATCAGTGTCTGATTCCACAAACTATGTTTCCAGTGGCACCCTCTTTGATTCATTCAGTGACCACCTCCCTTTCTATGCAAACAGACTCAGTACCCATCATGTCAAACAACACTTACCTAGAAGCATATTGTCCACTGAAAGGATAATAGATGAGACGTAACTGATTTCTTACCTTGGGAAAGCTCTGTAAAGTGTGTATACAAACACTGATTAGCTTCCACTGTCTTGGTGTTGGAGCTGTTTCTTACTCTGCTATACTACAAACCCCAATGATGCAGCCACCCTCACAGCACTGCATTTATAGCACCTTTTCTCAGCCTAGAACTCCACTTATGTCACACCCCTCTTAAAGGCATACACATTCATATAGACATTCCCCAGGCACAGTAATGTACACACAACTCCTAAACAGTCTGCATTTAGAACCATCAATGCCATCAAGCCCTCTGACTTTCTTTCCTCACATATATTTATTAACTGACACCAGTGATCAAAACTCACTCCATCCACCCCACACAACTATCCACTCCTACCCTACTAGACTGCTACCCCAGTGTTTTACCTCCTGTCTTATTGACCAGTCTCTGTACAAGCCTACATACCATGCTTCTCTTAACTATTACTGCATCTTTATTCTTCCTATTTTATCACCTTACAAATTACCATGTATCACTCAATTTTACACACATTTCTCCCACTATCTGCTTCACTTCTAAATGTTCAAATCACCCCTTCACCGTTAATCACTTCTATTTTATATAATAACTCTCCCAATCTTTGCATCAAATTTAAATGACTAAGTCCTCATACCTACTGCACCAAAATAAAATTAACTCTTAAAATTAAACCAAAACAAGCTTAACAAACTTATCCATCTTTCTCTCTCTTAGCACGCCATGGAAATATTTATCCCAATCCCAGCCCCTCCTTCTAACCAGACTCCCAAATAGCCTCCAAAACTTAGCGCAAGCCAAATACCCCTTCCTACTCAGCCCAACCATCTCCTCCCAAAACATGGACCACACCACCATCACCAAAACCATCAAAACCCAAACTGCCTATGTCAAACTTACTCAAACAGCTTAAATTTATTTCCTAATCTAACCCAAACATGAATGCCCAGAGATTCTTTGACTTTGTCAATGCAATGCATTGGATCAGCTGGTCAACACCCCTATGAGAGGTGAAAATATCCTGGACCTGGTCCAAACCAGTACGAGTAACCACTGTAGCACCCCTACAGTGTCATCCTCCTTGGTAAGATCTGACCATAAAGTGATCACTTTTGAAGTCACCATCTCCTTTGACCCCCCCTCCAAAGCTGACTACAATCTCCTCAGAACAGGTATAAGCTGCTTCACAGCCACTGTGCCTTCAGTTAGAACTAGCACTATGTCCAAGCCTACACCAAAAAACTATATGAGCACATACATAGCTGCATGGACTCAGCAATACCTGATAGGACCAAATCATCTTCCTCAACAAAGAATAAATCTGTCTGGTGGACAGCAGCAATAAACAAACTCTATAATAAAAGGAAAAAAATGCTGTCCAGGGCTAAGAAGGAGCAGGTGCCAAGTTGGAAGTGATCTCTCCTTTGTCTGAACAAGCAAATAAGGTCACTGGTGAAATCCTTTAAGCCTAACTTTGAGTCCAAATTGGCCACATCCACTAAGGACAATCACAAGGCCTTCTTCACATATGTCCACAATCTCAAAGGTACACCCAAATCTGCTCTGAATTGGTGGTCAATAACACCACATACACAAATGCCATAGATATATCCAACTTGCTGGCAGACAGGTTCAGTGACAACTTCACCCCTCTGCTCCCCCATCAGTAAACCAGGACATCCCCAGCACCTGTCCCCTTTCCCTCATCACCAGGGAGCAGGTCTTAATTCCCTCTCAAAGGCAACATCCCTGGCTGTATCCTACATGAACTCAGGCATGAGCTCTCAGCTCCATTAGGCACCCTATTCAACCAAAGTCTGAGCACCGGTTTCATGCCAGCTGAATGGTGGACAGCCACTGTCATTCCTCTACACAAAGGTGGAGCATCCACTGACCCAGGCAATTATAGGCCCATCAGCCTTACTAGCCTGATTTGCATGGCCATGGAACACATTATCATGGACCTTATAAACAAGGACATTGACAACCTCCAAACACTTGACCCACACAGTTTGGTTTTGTCAAATGGAGATCTTGCCTGTTAAACTTTGTCAACATCTTTGAAACAGTCACCAAAGCCATGGATGAGGGGAAGACAGTGCACACCACCTACCTTGACCTAGGCAAAACCTTTGACACTATTCCCCACTAGGGCATAATAGATAAACTCTCCCAGCTAGGCATCAACCTGTATGTTACCAGATGGGTAACTACCTGGCTCACTGATAGAACCCACTCAGTCAAAGTAGGGAAGACTACCTTTAGTAGTAGACCTATAGTGAGCGGTGTACCCCAAGGATCGGTCCTGGGGCCTCTTCTGTTTGGGATATACTTTTCTGAGGTGCAAGCCAAAACCCGTGGTCTGGTCTGTGGCTGATCAAGTTTGCAGATGACTGCAAGCTGGGCACTGCCTTAAATTTCACTAGTGATGTGAACATCCTCCAAGAGGGCCTTACCCAAACTATTGACTGGTGCCAGAAGCATGGCCTCAAACCAAATACCAAGAAATGCATCATTATCCCCTTTGGGGAAAATGGCATCCCCACTAATTATCACATTAATAGCAATGTACTAAACATGCAATCAGTTGTGTGGGACTTGGGCACCCAGGTTGATAGCAACCTGACTTTTGACCACCACGTTGCCTCAGTTGTACAAAAGGTTTTCTATGAGGCTCACCTCATAAGTAAGGGTATTTCATGCAGGAACAAGGAGGTCATAACATCACTGTAATCCTCCCTTATAAGACCCATTATCGAGTACAGTGCCCCCTTTGGCATATACCTTGCCGAGCACATGCAGCAGCTGGAGAGACCACAGAGGTTCCTGAAGAGGAAAATCCAGGGTCTCAAGCACCTATCCTATACAGATAGGCTAAACGCCCTGTCCCTCTACTCAGTCTGATGCAGACTGCTCAAAGGTGACCTGTGTCTGGCATACAAGGCCATCTCAGATCCAGTGTTGATGGAGTTGCTGCATATCCACAAGTCAAACTCCACTCAAGTAACCCATATGCAAGGCCTTCAACCTGGTCTGTGACATTAATAGAACTTGTTGGTTGGATAGATTTGTGTCCCAAAGAGTCCCCCATCCTGGGAAATAGATGCTCTCTCCATGTCAAGCAGTGTACATGTCTAGCCCTCTTTAAGAGGAACCTGGATGACTGAATGGGAAACAGAAAATACACCCCAGGGATCCCACCTGTGTCCCTGCTGGTCAGGGGAAACAGGTGCTGACTTTGAAGGAACATGGGCAAAATTCTTGGCTAGACTTATAAGTGACTCTGGGCCAATAGCCTAGTATCATTCTATGAACCTATAAACACTCGTAGGATCTATACTAACATTTCAGAACTCCAAGCCTAGATCTCACAATAAACCAGATGTTCTTGCCATACATGAAACATAGTTAAAGCTCCATATACTTGACACTGAATTTTCACTCCTTGGTTATAGTATCATCAGGGCTGATAGAACTCAAAAAAAGGTGGTGGAGTAAATTTACTATACCATGACTATCTTGATACCTACCCTATCATATACCTATTCCCAAATTACATAATGCCAAACTCCTCATCTCTCATCCTAAACTAAATATCCATAAACAACTATATGTATTACAGTACTCTATATTCCCTTGGAAATAATGCTACAACCCTAAAAAACATTATAAACTGGATCTCACATATAATTTCTGATGAAAAGATAATCCTTGATGATGTTAATTTCAATGGACATATTATCTTCACAAAATACACATCAACTGGTCTCAACCTGTTTTAGCTTGACTAAACTCATTTCCTCCTCCATATGTTTTAACGATCCCAAAAACTGTGGCTCAGTTCTTGACTGGATATCGGTGCCTGATTCCATGAAGTATGTCTCCAGTGGCACTCTCTCTGATTCTCTCAGTGACACCTCCATGTATATGCAAACAGACTCAGTACCCATCATGTCAGACAGCACTTTCCTAGAATTTCCTGTAACCTCACTAATTTTAACCCTGATGCATTAAATAGAATTCTAAGCTCTTATATCTAGTATATCCTGAAAAATATTCCACTCAAAGAAATTGTACACAAATTTACTAAACCCTCAATAGCCTGGCTCCAGATAGAATAAAACAAGTAAAGAATAACCATATCCCATGGTTATTTACTCATAACAGGCACCTAATGCATGAAATTGATAGGGCTTGGAAAGAATGGTGAACACACAGATCTCTCCAAAACCTGCAACACTTTAAAGAATTACATAACTCAGCTAAAGGACAGATTAATGCAAACAAGAAAATCTGCTACAATAAACCTTTACTGAACCAGTGTTCTAATCCTAAAAAAATTCTAGCCTTCTATTAATAATATACTCCATCCTGGAACAACCACTAGTTCTAGTCCTCCTCAAATAACACTGTCTCTGAAATAGCTGTTCAGTTTAACACACATTTTATAGAAAGAATTAAAGCCATTACTGAAGATTTTCCATCTAACAATCATGAGCTGTCCTCTCTTCAGGCGACTACCACCCCCTGTTTCATCCTAAATTCCATACTGGTTTCCTACATCAAAGTGTTTCTCCTTAAACTATAGCCCTGCCCTCCTTCAGCAGACAATCTCCATGCAGAATACTTAAAGCTAGCTGTCAGTTGTGTAGCATATCCTGTATCTGTCCTTATTAATAGATCTATCAAGGAATCATACATCCCTTTTCTATGGAAAATTTCATCATTTGCCTTCATAAAAAGGAACCTCATCTGATATAACCAATTTCAGACCTATTGCCATGTTATCCCCTTTGTCAAAACATCTGGCGAACTGCATTCATGAACAACAACTTGAACACGTCCTTCAGGAAAATATACTGACCACAGCACAGCATGTTTTTAGACCTGCCCATAACACTACCATGGCCTAATTAACCTTTACAGCTACTGTTAACAGAGCCAGAGGCAAAGACAAATTAATTTCCTTTGTCTTCCTTGATATCTGCAAAGCTTTTGATCTAGTCCCTCAAGAAAAACTCCTTTGGCAACTGTCTACCCTAGGGCTATCACAGTTCAAACTACTATGGTTTAACAACTGCTTAACTGATAGATACTAGTCTGCTAAATGGCTCTACACCTTTCTCCCTTCCTTTCTGTCAATGATGGCATGCCGCAGGGCTCCATTCCTAGCCCTCTATTCTTCAATATATTCATGAACAGTCAACATAAATCCTCTCAACAGGCTTCCCTTATACAATACATTGACAATACTACCCTAAATATACTTCAGATACACTCTTGCATCATCAGAGAATTAAGCAAGAAGTCTTTAACTCTGTCTAACGTTGGCTACAGGATAATTACCTGCTACTTAATCCCCCCAAAAAACTAAATAACTTTTCTTTCTTCTAAAATCACGTTTCCATAACAACAAAAAAAAAACTTTAAAATTTCTTCTTAAGTAATATCATGATTGAAGTTACCTCACATAGAAAACTACTTAGCCTGACAATCGATGACAAACGTAAATTAGATTTACATATCCGCAACATAATTAAGAAAACCAATCAAAAATTAGGTACCTTTCATAAAGTGAAGTAAAGAAATTTCTTATAAACTCTGCCATGGTACCTCTTTCTACCACTTACCTCTTATCCTGTCTCCTGGATGGAGCCCCTATCATGACCAAACTACAAGCCTCACATATTTCAAAACATGAACAATGCTTTCTTCAGAGGAAATAACTGATGTTATCAAGAAATTGAAGCCATACAAAGCTCCGGGACCGGATGGTTTGACTACAGAATTTTATAAAACTTTTAGTGATATTCTGGGGAAAATACTGTCAGTGGTCTTTAACTATATTATTAACAATAAAATTACTGACCCACACTTTAATGCATCGAAAACTATTCTCATACCAAAAGAAAATACTGATCGACAAAACCCGGATAATTATAGACCCATCTCACTTTTAAACATAGATATGAAAATTATGACATCGATTTTGGCTAACAGGTTGAAAATGGTAATTAACCCTATAATATCTGATGAACAAGCCGGTTTTATAAATAGCAGACAAACTATAGATAATACATTAACACTGCATACAATGATTTCTCATGCCACCCATAAAACCATAATCTTTACGCACTTATAATTGATGCACAAAAAGCATTTGACAGAGTGAACTTAGAATATTTATTTGACATTTTAACATGTTTTAACATACCGCAAGAATTCACTTCAACTTTAAAAATTATATACCAATCCTTATACAAATCTAGTCATTAACAGGAATCTTTCAAAAGAATTCAAATTAAAAATGGTACACGTCAAGGCTGTCCTTTATCTCCCTTGTTATTCAATTTGTATTTGGAACCTCTATTTTTGCACATTAAACAAAATATTTATCATAATGCTCCAAGGATCTATGGTACGAAGATCACAATGGCTGCTTTTGCAGATGATTTGAGTATTTATTGCACAACACCTGTTTCGGATACTAATAAAATATTAAAGGCAGTAGAAGTATTTGCAAAAATTTCCAATTATAAATTAAATTTAAAAAAAACTAAGATATTCCCATTAAAGACACCTACACCTTTTTCACTATTACCATTAGTAGGGCAGGTAAAATCAGAAGAAAAAATAAAATACTTAGGAGTGGTTTTCTCAACAGACAACAGAGATTTTTATCTCAATAATGTTAAGGTTATTTGGGAGCAGATAGTATCTGACTTGAAAAGATGGGATAATCTGAAATTACCAATAATGGCGAAGACTTCAATTATTAAAATGAATATACTTCCTAGATTACTATATATTTTTAGAGCATCACAAGTTCAAATCTCCAAAAAATTCTTCAAACAGCTTCATACAGAACTAGCTAGATTTCTATGGGAACCTAGAAAAGTTAGGATATCGTATGATAAATTGATGGCTCCAAAAATAGGGAGGGTTGGATCTACCTAATTTGAAACATATTATTTAATAATAAACACCAATAGACTTTTAAGAATAATTAACTTTGATGGGTGTAACTCGAAATGGGTTCCCAAATGGCTGGTTCTTAATCATAAACATGTCAAGGAATTGGATATTAACTGCAAGGCATTACCTTTTTTAAACAAAAATACTCTTAAAGTGTACGCCTTGTTGGAACATATCAAAACATATATAGTTTCAGTACAAAATCTCTTTAACTCATTAAATCTTTTGCAAAGTATGATAATTCTTCAACCATTTCACAAAAATCCAAATCTGAAAATTGGTAACCAGCTGATAGACCTTAAGAAATTCCCACTTATAATTAATTTAACCCTACTTGATTTATATCCTTTTTTAGGTATCCCGATTCACAATATTTTAGAAGAGTTGAATCTCCCAAATCGTATCTAATTATAATAAGACAATTAAAAGACCTATCAATAAGTTACCTTAGTAAAGGGAATGACATAATTAAAGAAGAAGATTTAAACATGTGTCTGAACTTATGGCAAACCCTTACACAGGAATGTAAATATATAACTGCAGCATATGGTTTGATTAAAGAAATAAAATATAATAATCAAATATTAATTTCCAAATACTGGAGAGAGAAATTGTTGACAATTGAAGAAAGTAAAATACTAAAAGCAATTCACTTAACCATAAAATCTGTGTCCCTTCAGAAGCTATTATTTACCCAATTGATGATATTTAATAACGCGTATTATACGTCTCACTCTACACAAATTTAACTCAAAGAACTCACCAAAATGCCCATATTGTATAGATCAAACAGCCGACCTCCTACATATGTTTTGGAGTTGTAAATGTATTTTCAAACTCTGGAATTCCTTGAAACTTCAACTACAAAAATGGGATATCAACATTCCACACTCTCCTGGGAATTTACGATTTTACATATTCCACCACCCAACTTGGAAAGAACCCAAAGAATTATACTAGTCAATATTTTTTGTTGATGAAGTTATATATAGCTTCCAATTGGTTGAACCCTTTACAGACATCATGGCAAAATTTCAAGATAGTAGCCACCAAACATATTCTAGCACATAAATTTCTAATTAGTGATCATAAGAAAAATGTAAACAATACAAAAATATGGGAACAAATCTTTAACATTGTATTAGCTTAAAGTTCCATTCCACTATTCGCTGGGAAAAACTGAATAACTGTTGAATTTTATTGAGATAAGTCTTATATGGTTACTAGTTCTTTTTTCTTCATTATTTTTTTTTTAGAAGTGTATAGGTATGTATAATGATTCTATGTAACTGTTGGAAGCATTCATGTACATATTGTAAGTAGTTGGTAGTACTGTATTAGTTGTTTGGAAAAAATAAAATAAAGAATTATTATTGAAAAAAAAAAAACATGAACAATGCCTCAACAAAGTTGCCAGATTTGCTTGCAAAAAACGCCAGTCCCACCAGTGTTTAGCACTAAAATCACTTAACTAGATCAAACTTCCTTACCATCTGTCTTATATTCAGCTTAACTTAACTCACAGAATTGTCTATACCCCATTTGCCTTCCCAGAAATTAGCTGCGTACTTCATTTCTATCCACCAAATCATCCTCTTCAGTCAAATTGTAGACAACTGCTTACTATCTACTAACCACAAAGTTCTGCTGGGGTCAATCTCTGTTCCAATAATCTAGCTAAAACTTGGAAGATAATTCCTGTATCAATCAGGTGTGTCTTACACCTTCATCTTTTCAAACCATCACTAAAAGACTTCCTCTCTTCATCCTGGATTTGTCCCTGCTCCTCATCTGAGGTATAGCTTCTCTTAACATCCTTCAACACCTTCTTATAGATCTCTTTAAAGTACTAAATCACTTAACCTGGTTATCCCTTTCGAATACTACCCTTTACTGTAGTACTTAAATTACTGTATCTGCTTCTACTAGTCACAACCAAATTGCTATTTCATCCCTACTTCTCTAATAACACTTAAACTCACTTATCTTCTCAAATGTGTGAGTGAAACATATTTCTTAAATTAATCCTATCTATATTATACACCAGTCTTCTATCTATAAATTCTCACAACAATGCTTGTCTATTAAATTTTGTGAATATCAATACAAATTTTATTATACTGACAACTACTCTATGTATCCACAGAAACTGCATTATATAAAATGTATTATTGCAAACATTGATTGCATTAATTTTTTTACCTTGGAGCTTTTATCCTTGGGCCTGTACTGAAAAAGGGTACCAGTGTCCAGTCAGAATAATGATACTATGTCTGAGAATCTCTGGGTATCCTAACTTTGGAGGTATATGTGCTCCAGTTTATTGCAGAAGGGAAGGGAAGTTCAATTCTTCCTTTATAAAGGTATTTTTTTGACAATAGGTAGAACCTGAAGTACATTTAGAAATCACCATCAGGGACATAGATGGTGTCCTGTAGCAAGATATAAGTTATTAGTTTATCTTGCTCAGGGTAAATTAGAGTTCAACATGTTCTATTTCTCTGGCAATCTGTCTAGAAGTGATGCAGTTCTTTTTAAACATGAATACAGCACTCTAGTTCACATTAAGCCTAAATGTAAGTTAGGTGCATGGAGTATGGAGGGAGTGTTATTTTTTCACTAAAATCAAATTTTAGTAACTATATAAACATGCATGTGTTCAAGTTTCAGTGAGCCTGAAGATCAAGCAATTTGTTGTTATGATTTCTGGCACTGAGAAGGGACACCTTAACATTGTCTTGATTAGGATTAGGTTTGTAAATGGCTGCCATGGAAAAAGAGTAACAGTCCATCCTTGCCAAAGTAATATGAATTGTCAATCATCTCCTCCCTAGGTGACAAATTTTGACCCCGACCTTATCCCCGGGTATGACTTCAACTGCTATGTCATTTGTTAAAGTTGATCATCTTTTCTTTTTGTATGGATATCATTCTGGGTGAAAGAAGATTTACACTTAGGACTGTATCTTTCCTGCGTCGACACATGCACCGTGAGATCCAGCATGTCCCTCTATATGTCTCTCAGGGTCGTGAGCCTCATGTCAGTCACAGCAACATGAGCTACCTCTAAGTTGTAATCATATGGGTCCCATGGGAAGTACATTAGAGCCCTTGTGACATCATATTTGCTGACACTAGAAAGTCAGCTATCACTGGCTTTATTCACTCTTGTGAATGTGGAGTCAGGGTGGCTGCCATCAGAGAGACATATTACTAAGGCAGTACTCCAAACAGAAAAAAATGTATCCTGTTAGGTGGTATATGAAAAGCACTAAAAATAGAAAAAACGGACATGCAGCAGAAAATAATTGTGAACCACTCATTGAACTTCATCAGAACCCAGTGCATGTCTTGCTAAAAAGGCTAAACTGTTTGTTTTCTGCTGTACATGAGTGTGTTTGTTTCTGTTTTGTATGCAGACATTACTGATTTTACTCATATAATTTGAGTTATTAGATGGATTGTTGTCTCCCACTTGCTGACCCTTAACTATGTGTGAGCATGGTGTTGGCTGATATAGTTGTGGATATCTGCTGAGACCCAGTCTTAAATCCTAGGAGAATTTTGGTGGTGACATTTGTACAGCTTCAACATGCAAGTTTAATGCAGTTCTGATGAGAAGTGGTGGTAATATGTGATGAGATGAAGGTGGTAGTGTGTGACACTCACAGGCAGTCCTATTGGATGAGAGGGATACCTCCAGATTGCACAGATATCCACACATTTTACTGATTACATTTTCATGTCAAGTAGAAGTACACTGTCTTTGAGAACATTGCAGCTTCTGCACTGTCAGAATCAGCAAGCAAAGGAGAGTAGTATTGCTGGAATTTAATTTATCCTCCAAGTCTTGGTGAGTACCTTGAGGAGGTAGGCCTTGTTTTTCACAAAATATCACCAAGACTACACTGATATATACATTGCATTTTATATAACATATATCATGGACAGAAGTAGGTTAAAAAATAAAAAAAAAAAGCTAGGTACATAAGACCCAGGATAAAAAAGTGCCCAATCCTGGTAGGCACACTGGTACCAGGACTAGAAAAATCAACAGTGTAGAATCATGAAGACACAGAAATATTCCTACAATGGGGCTAGGCCAGGTCCAGTGGGATGATACCCCCCCATCATTGTATTAGAAAGTAGTAGTCCTCAAAAATCACAAAAACTGATAGGCCAAAAAAGAGCCATAAAGATGGTAGAGTAGACTGTTGAGGATAAGAACGATTTATGTATTGCTACTATTATGCAAGAATGTTTTCTTATTTATTTATTTAACATTTATTGACCTAGAAAATCCAACTAGGACTGCCTCTATTTTCGGATGAGGCCTGGGGAGAAATGCTTCAGATGCATGCCTTTGGAATGTGGGAGGAAACTATAGTGCCCAGAGGAACCCCGCGCAAATGCAGGGAGGACACGCAGATTCCACACAGAAGACACCCAGCTGAGAACCAGACCAGAGAACCTCTTGCTGTGAGGTGACAATGTTAGAAGTCCAGAATATCCAGTCAGAAGGTATACAAAAAAACTAAAATAGAAATTAGAGGAAAGAAAAATACTTGCACAAGAAAAACTGTTAGAAGCTTGAAACAAAAATGTGTTCATTAATACAACAAATTTATGAAAAACATTATATAGACCAAGAAATCTTGGGTTGTTTAGTAAAGGAGATGACTGAGGAAGTGTGAAAATATAAAGAACAAAATCTAGAGATTTTTGAAAGGTACAAAAAAGAAATATGGATATGGGAAAGAAAGACAGGTCTGATATAGTACAATATTTATACAAAGGAGAAAATTGGGGGTGGGAGGATGGCAGAATGGTTAAGGTGTTTACCTTGCAGACACAAGGTGCAAGGTTTGATTCTCACTTGGAGTAACTGGCTAAGCTTAAAATGGCCCACAAGGGTGTTTAACTTAGTACTAATCTATGACCCTCTGAACCAAATTAATCAGTACAAAAAAAAAAAAACAGCCCCAGAGATATTCAAACAGAAATGCAGGCAAAGGCATCCAGGTATGGAAAATTTCACAATGCAAAAAATAAGATCACAAAGAGGGAATGCAGAACAGAAAATTAGTAAAGTAGAAGCTAAATAAATAGAAGTCGAAGTTAAGGAACACCTGCAAAGTGAAGGATTTAGTGTAGAAAATCTAACACAGGTTATATCATAGCATGATGGAACAACAAGTCCCCCAAGTAAGGAGAAACAGGAGGAGCAAGCAACATCTAAGGAAGAAATATGGGCATGGGAAAGAAAAATAGGGTTAATATGGTGCAATATTTATGCAAAAGAGAAACCAAAACTAATCAATACAAAAAGAGCAGCACAAAAAATATTTGCAGATGAATACAGGCAAAGGCATCCAAATATGGAAAAAATTACAATAGAATAAATAAGAACACAAAGAAGAAATGTAGAAAAGATGATTATTAATGCAGAAGTTAAAGAAATAGAAATTGAGTTTATAGATTACCTGTAAAAGTGAAGGATTTGGTGTAGAAAATCTGACAACATCACAGCAGGATAGAGTAATCAGATGCCCAAATTAGTAAGAAACCATTGGAGTGGGAAACATCTGATCAGTTAGGAATTTGTTTAATTTTAATTTTAATTTAAGACAAAAATGCACACTCAATGTTTCTGTGGATGAAATGGATGCACTAATGTGAAAAACTCAGAATGTTAAGAGTACTTAAATCCGATAAGGGTGGTGGCTTAGTTCTTATGAATGAAGATGACTATAACATGAGAATGTTAAGGGTTTTGTGTACTGAGGCTTATGAAAAAGTTTCAGTCAACCAACTGAATATTGCTTATCAACATATTAGAGGTTTGTTAATTGATTTATTCATTGACAATATGGTTGATTTAGACATGTTCAATTTTTTAACCATCCCATCCCCGGACACCCCAGTGATATTTGGGCTTCCCAAAATCCATAAGGATTTATGTAATCCATCCTTTTGTCCTATTGTTGATGGCAGAAATAGTATTACTTATGGCTGTGGCAAGCTGTTGGATTCCAAACTGAAGAACTATCTAAAAGAGGAGGCTCAAATTTGCTGTGACTCTTGGGACTTTCTTGTGTCCCTGAGTAGGCTGGAATTTAATAATGAGTTCAATTTTCTCACTATAGATGTCCGTGATTTGTACATGGTTATCCCCCAAGACGTAGGTGTTATTTGGACCCGAGACTTTCTACATAGGAAAGGTGTACCTGATGATGAAATTGATCTTCTAGAATATTCATTGTATAATATACTCTCCAATAAGTTCATCTTGTTTGGTGGTGATAGTTACTTGCAAAAGACATGTATAGCTATGGGGTCCTCATGTGGGGGAATTTTGCGAATTGTGTCATAGCTTATTGGGAAAATGAATTTGTAGTCAGTAACAACTTGTATAAGGAGAATGTTTTCTGGTACACTCGCTATTTGGACAACATTTCTGTCATCCTTAAAGGGGATGACAACATGGCTTCTGAATTTGTGCAGTTTTTATCTGGGTTAATTCATTTTTAAAGTTTACCTTTGAATTTAGCACAAATACCATTTCCTTTCTTGATATTTTGTTGACCAAGGATAGAATCAACTGTAGATATGTGGCTAAAATATTTAGAAAGCCAACTTATTTAAACAGTTTTTTACATTTTCATAGTTCTCATCCCTGCCACCAGAAAAAAGCTGTGGTTAAAGGGCAATTGGTGAGGGCGGCCTGCATGATTTCACTTGATAATGATTTCTTACATGAATGTGATTTACTTAAAGCTATGTTACTTGCTTGGGATTACCCACTTCCATTACTCAAACAACTTATAAATGAAGTGAGTAGGAAGAGGAATTCAGGGTGTTTTAAACCAATTTTGAAAAGGAATTTTGTTGAAATGAATGTTGTTGAAACAGATTTGAGGGAAGGCGTGTACAGGATGAATATAATACTCCATTGAATGAACTTCCCAAAACCCATTTCTCACTGACTTTCAATACCCCGTATTCAATGGATGCCAAAATGTTGAGGGATATCTTGAACAAAAATCGTTTGATCTTTAATGATGATCCCCTATTGAAACAGAGAGTTTCTGAGACTTGAAAGTGGTTTTCAAGCATGCTAATAACTTAAAGAATATGGGTGAAAGGAAGCCCGATGGTGTTCATAAGAATGGGAGTATGTCCAAGTGTGGCAGATGTCATTTTTGTAGACATATTAATGAGTCAAATAAGTTTGTGCTTTCTAACCACAAACCCAATATCAAGGGGGAAAGTAATTGTGACAGCTCAGGTGTAGTCTGTCTCACTAAATGCCAAGTCCACCCTTAATATTATATTGAGCAAAACCAAAAGGCATCTTAAACAAAGGATTTATGAGCATCAATACAACACCCTTAAGGGGATCCCTAATAATGCTCTAGCAAAAAACATATACTAGAAAATGGGGATCATTTTTTCCTTTTTTCTGTTATTGAGCAAGTTAAAATGAATCCCAGGGGGTGGACCTTGGTCACTTAAATTAGAGCAGAGAGAACTATGGTGGCAAGTGTATATTAATGCTTGTGTGTGTCCAGGACTAAATGGTCAATGTTCTTTGAAATGTTTGCTTAAAATCTCTAGAAAGACATTGATTTATTGTTGTCATAAATAATTATGATTATATTTATATCTAAATGTATCTATATTATTTTATATATATTTTTATATATAATTTTTTAGATTAGGTTTAACTGTTGGAAGGTGTGTGTCTTTAAGTGTTGAATTACCTTTTATGATGTCATGATTGCTGCTTTATTTCAACCTGTATTTGATGTTCATTCCTTGTCTGAATAAGTTCACATATTTATTGTGTACGAAAGTGCTTGCATATATTTTATTTGGAATACAAACTTTATCTGGAATTACACTTGCCTCAAGTTCAATATATTTTGAGTTGGTTGGTGAATTCTATAATTTGTTTGTAACATCTGATCAGTTGCCATATGAAGATACTTTGGAGCCTTCCATAGGAAACCAGAACAAAAGTTCAGCTGGAGTTGCATAGCAAGGGAAGAAGCAGGAAACTGGCAACTCTGACGCAGTCAGTGTTGTGGAGTAACAGGCCAGTGAGTTCCCATATGAAAGAGCAACAGATGACACAGGATGAAAGTGAAAAGAATGTGGCACAGGAAGATGCATTAGAACTTCCTAGAGACTGCCCACAGGGAATGGAGAACAAAGAATGTGCCTTCAATTTAGAAGAAAATGATCTAAGAGAAGAGTTGCTTGATTTAATAGAGATGGGCAGACATACTAAGATCAATGAAAGAAATAGACTAAAGAAAGTCAATAAAACCAAAAAAGTTAAAAGTTTGATAAAACAAATGAACACAGTAATTAGGACTGTTCATAGAGATTTGTGTGAAACAACAGAATTAGATAGGATATATTACTGTGCAGTTAAATTAATAACAGATAAAGTCGTTGTACAAAAAAACAAGGCAGTAAGAGAAAGATAGGGGAGAAAGCAAATGCCATCATGGAAGTATCAAATAGAGAAAAATATAAAGCAATTAAGACTAGACGTGTAACTGTTAGACGATTATAGAAGAGGAAACAGATCAACAAAACTACTCAAAAAGATAAATGTGATAAAAGCAATACACAGTATCAGAAAAGATCAGGCTGTATCATGCACTGTCACAAATAATAAACTAAAATATCATCACAGACAGAAAAAACTTAGCGGATATGCAGAGAAATATAAAGGAAAAGTACAAAATAAGCAATTTACTGATGACCCAAAGAAGTTTTGTAGGGAACTGGGAAATATGGCAAAAGGAACTGAAACACCAGAAAAAAAAGAAGAAGACGTAGATTAGATACATTTGGAGAAATGTCTATGAAGATCTTATGAAACATAACAAAGATTGAAGAAGCAAAAGAAAGAATAAAAAGTTCAAATGCTCAGGATATGAAATGGGATGATGCAACAGCCAAACAGATGGAAACAAAGTTAAAAAAGCTCCTAATTGGAAAACCTTGATAACAATAGGGAAAACAATACTCCTTCTTAAGAAAAAATTTGCAAACTATCCTAAAAACAATAGACTAATAACTTGCTATCCAATGATGTATCAAGGAAGGATCAGCAATAAAACATGAACAAATATGAATAAAACTTAGTAAGGAATATCTTAGAAGACTAAAATGAATACTGAAAACTGTGCTGAGATCTAGCAGCAAAGTCCAAGCTATAAACCAGTTTGCTATTCTTGTTCTAACTTATAGTTTTGGAGTGACTTGACTGCAGCAAAAGGTGTGTGATCAGTTGGACAGGAAAAAAAGTAGGATGCTCCATGCTCATCAAATGATTTATAAACATCACTGTATACCAAGACTATATATTCCCTGTTCTAAAGGAGGTACAGGCCTCTACAAAGTTGATTAAATGTATAGATTTGCAGTCATAGGACTGCATACATATCTGATGATCTCACAAGACCCAAACATAGTGAAAGTTTTAAAACATGAGGAGAATAAGTCTGAGATGGCTTCCCTGCTTAGTTTAGTAGAAGCATGTCATTGTCAAGGGGGAATAGAAAGCAAACCAGAAGTAGATAAAATCAGCAGCAACTGAATGTGTCAAAAAAAAAGAAAGAATATAAGGTGGAGGATCAGATGAGAAGGCAAGAAATGCTGAAAATGCATAAATATAGTGGCAAGTATAGAAAACTCTTGGAACAACCTCATGTTGATAGGAATCAAATGCAGGAATGGTTAAGGAGAGGTTTATTTAAATGAAAAGAGAAAAGGTTAATATTGGCTGCTCATGATAGTGGACTACATAAACATTAGTTTACAAAGTCCATTGAACATGTGGGAGAAACAGACAAATGTAGGTTTTGTAAAACAGAACTGGAAACAGTTACACATCTTGTTGCTGGTTGTGATATACTGATAGCAGAATGACTGTTTACTGATAGGTATAATAATGTGGCAAGATTGTTGCACTGGGGAGTGTGCAAACATTATAATATTGAAGTAGCTGAGATGTGTTGGAAACATGAGCCACAAAGCACTATAGAAAATAATGAAGTTTATATCACATGGGATCACCCATTGCCAACAGTTCAAAAATAGATGCTGGAAAACCAGATATAGTAGTGGATGAAAAGAAGAAAAGTAGCATTGATCTGTGAAATTCCTACACCCAGTGACTACAGTATGTGCGACACAAAGTAATAAAATACCAGGATTTGAAGGCAGAAACTAGGGCAATGTGGATGAAGGATACCCAGATAATTCCAATAGTATTAGGAGCAACTGGTCTTATAAAAAAGAATTTACAATCATACATGTAATGCTCTATGCATTGCAGAAGGAGTTAATACTGTGCACATTGCAAGTGCTGGCAAGAGCACTTCCAGCTAACATTAAAGACTGAAACAATATTAATTTCTTGAACTTGAATCATGCTTTGAGTTAGTAATGGGGTCCATTTCCTGTCAGAGTATTAGAAACCCCTAACGACTTTGAGAAATTAAAAATCAGAGCATAGGAATTGCTAAAAATCTGGCAACAAAAGGAATAGAGCAGGTTTACTTGCCATTCTGTCCAGGCAGGTCTTCAATGTACTTTGGTCTAAGTGCTCAAGATATATTGTTTGTACCTTGGGTAGATGTAGGGTGCAGAACGACACCTAAGTTAAGTGAATGCAAATGTAATTCGGGGCAATGTGGAGTGATTTAGGATAGCCACAGTCATACTATGTGGTAACAACATAGATGGTGCTGCAAATAGTACACCAATAAGGAGTCTATCATCATCTAATAGCAGTTCAATAACAGTGAGGGGCATAATGTTAACTAATAGCAGCCCAGCATAAATACATTCAACCACCATCAATATTGTAGTAATGACATGCTTGAATAATAAATTATAGCGATCTTCATGACTGTGCACAGCTTTCACGGTGTAGCTATGGTGAAACACTATACGAACACAGCCTAGCATCTTATGAGGTTGTACAACTGTATGAATGACTATTGGAATTACTAGCAATATGTACTAAAATCATAAAAAAGCTGTTGTCTCAGATGATAAATGGAAATTTAAATAATTGAAACACACTTCAGTGTTGTTTCATAGAATGCAACTTGGTAAAGGGTGGGGGAAGGGATTTGATTACTAGGGAGTAGTATTATCATTAGATACTTGGTATCCAAGTATCATGACTTTTTAAGTGAATGCCAGTTCCTAAAAGAGATGTTTCTTAAGCATGGTTACCCACAGCCGCTATTAGAGGACATCATAAAAGACGTCACCTCTAAGAGAGCAACAGGGTTTTATAAACCCATCTTAAATTATTCCTTACTTGCGAATGGGAATGACCATAGCTCTTTCAGTCTACATAATAATAGACTCACTATGCATTCCTCTGTAGATCCATTTACAGATTTTTCCATCACATTTGTGACCCTATTTAGTAATGAACATACATTATTAAACGTATAATACACAAGAATTGGGACTTAATAGTAGCTGATACAAACTTAAGAGTTAGTTTACCAAATAAACCTAGAATCATTCAAGAAGGGTATTAATCTAAAAGCCATGTTGGAGCAGAGGAGAATAGACAATCCTAGGATTAAAAGAATGTTCAAATTTGAAAACTGCCCCTACTATAAACATGTGAGCACAAGACTCTCTTTTGAAATCAGGAATATGAGATTTTCATGCAAGGGTGGATGCACACTTGTAGCATTATATACTTGGCCCAGTGCAAAATGTGTCCTGTCTTTTACATAGGAAAATCTGACAGAAGACTAAGAGACAGAATGTATGAACACCTTTATGCTATCAGGAATAAAAGGATAGAGAATGTGGTGGCTAAACAAATTATCAATTCACCAGAACATGTTTTTGAATTCAGAGTTATTGATACAGTTGACACAAATATTAAAGGTGGTCCCACCTCTCCAAGATTGGAGAAATGTGAATTGTTGTGGCAGCTAGGATATGATGCATTTAGGCACCCAGGGATTAATGAAACATGCTCCATAGCCTGCATACTTAAACTGAGGAGCCTTATAAGATAAAGGCCTGCATTTTCCTTGGTATTTTTTTCAGTATTTTTTTTCAGAACTTTAGATTGTTTAAATTTCTCATTTTGTACAAACATCCATCCATGTTACCATTTTTTACAAGGTATCTATATTCAAATAGATGAATTTTAACATTCTTATGGTGGATTTTTATCTTTCTTATCTAATTTATTACTGTTTATTTATTTTCAAGTCTTATAAGTGTTATTTAACATTTTTACCAGGTGTTAGTGACTACTTTTCCAATATACTTCTAATGTACACTACTGAGGTATTTTGAAATGTATTTTTCAATGTATTTTCTAATGATTTCCTTATATTATTCCAAGCTAGGTCTTTTATTTAATGTAATTAATGTTTAATTGACCAAGTGATAGAGTTCATTAGATTTACATTCTGGGAGAGTGTATATAAGGTCTTGCATTTAGTATTGTCTTGTCTTATCTGAAGAAGTACAGGTACGATCTTGTACAAAAGCGCTTACTTTATTTGTGAATAAATAATACTTTTTGGAGTGTATCCAGGTCATGTCCATACTTTTTTGTTATTTTCCAAGCTTGTTTTGTGTCTTCATAGTAACTAGATAGGCCAAAGATGGATGAATAGATGGCATTTAGGAGAAGAGAGTGATTCGCTGTTCACAAAATTCAGTTACATTGATGCAAATGACTCTGGTGAGAGTTCTTCTTGTGCAATACCTACATCAAGCTGCTTTAAAAGTGCAATTAGTAGTAACTGAACATCCCATAGAATATACTTGTGCTAGTCAGTATATTCTGTATACTCGATGCAATAATTGCATTTCCACATGTGTAATACTCATAAAGGTTGCTACATGTTATAGAGGTATCTCATATCTTGTCAGTCTTGCTTAGTACATGCATATGTTACTGTACTGTTATATGTCCTTGTTATTATCTGTAGTTGTATGTGAAATATGCACTTGGAACTAAAGCAACATAACTTCGTTTAAGTTGCACTGTGTATGGGTCTGAATGACAAGAAAGTTTACTTTGACTTTGAGATTAATTTTATTGAAAGAGGTGATTTTAAAATCAGTATAAATGGTGAGTATGCTTTACTTGTGGTGTACAGTCAAGGGACAGTCCTATGATGAGAAATGTAGTGATGAAAATGCTTGCTTCAGGTAATTTAAAAAGTTATCATTGTGGATCGTTTATTTTATAAACCTGTGGCTGACAATCAGTGAGTTGTCTCATAAGCCTTTCTATGGTTTTGACAGGCTTTCAATATCTTTTCTTATTGAGCAGATGATTTTAATACCTGTGTAAGAACAGATTATATATGACAGTATTACTTATGTACATAAGGCAGAAATTCTCTATAAATATAAATAAATAAATATGTGTGTATGCCTTATAGACCTTGCATTGGTCATTATTTATTTATTGTCTCTTCAGAGAGTGATTGTTTGTGTGTGTGTGTGTGTGTGTGTGTGTGTGTGTGTGTGTGTGTGTGTGTGTGTGTGTGTGTGTGTGTGTGCGCGCGCGCACGCACACACGTGAGCGCGTGTTTGTGTGCAGGCATGTATGTTTGTGTCTATGTATATATGTGCATGTGTTATTGTCATGCCATATTAGTTAAACATATTAGTGACAAAAATTAACATAAGTAAATAAATAAATGAAACAAGCTTACATGCAAGTGAATTTGGTACCAGGCACATATGGCAAAAAGCTGATGAATGACTTTGTAGACACTGTCATTAGACATGAGATCACATATTCAGGTCACTTTGTTCAGGTAGGTCAAAATAGATGCAGAGCTATCAGATGGCTATCACCTGATCGTGAGTTGGACATTTAGATAGGCATACCTCTCAACCTCTTAGCACAAGAACTTTGGACAAAGTCAGATATAATGGGGGAAGAAAGGACTAAAATCAGGGACCGATTTTATGTATTTTTCTGATTAGCTTAGAAAGTTACTAGAATAGCAGCTTTTACATTAAAATACATATTCAAAAGGATGTAAATTCTGAAATATCTGTCATTATTTGGTGTCTTCAATCCTCAATGATTTGCCAGAAAACAACATATTTTATGAAAAACAGACCAAAACATGAGGCAAAAATCTGGGCATTCTTCAAACTTCTTGACAGTTAGAAAGATGTAACAGGGAAAGCAGTTAGACATTGAAAAACAAAACATTCTTTGAAGGAATCAAGGGAAATTCTAGCAGATGATTCTGAGTCAAATAAGTCCATCTATTACCTTTGGTATAAATACTGCAGACCAACTGACCTACCTAGACGGCATGAAATCAGAGGGTGAAATGGAAACTGCTCAAGACCTCAGTACATAAAATGTTGGAAAGGATATTTGCTAAAAGATACTCTGTCCTTGTCTTGGTGGCAATCCTAAAACCTGCTTATGAACCACTTGATAAACAAATTATGCCAATTTCTGCAGATTAAATCATTTTGACTAACAGTTCCACTGTTGCAACGCTGCAGGAATGAGTGAGAGCTCTTTGCTGATGCTGAAGGTGCTAGTATTGTCAGGGTGCTGCAGTCAATTTAGTGTTGCATGTGAAAGCAATACATTGATATGTATCAGTTAAATATGGATCATTTCTTTCAATCTCCCCTGGAAAGATTATGTCAGGGTTTTCAAAGCAACTTCATCCGAATGGTGAGCATCTGATCTTGAAATGATGATTTTTTTGTTCTTGCTTACTGGATGCACCTTTACGAAGTACATATGCTTTGTGTACTTAGAAAAATATGTGACTGTGTACCTAAGAATGAGTTGTATGAGTTGCCATGTGACTATTGTGCCTCACGTGAGCTATTTATGCCATTCACTACCTTTATTTGCAGAGTATGAATGGAATCAACATTCTTCATGTTAAGTGAAATGCATTCAAGGCCGGTGACCTTCTATTTTTTTTTGTGGTCAGGATAAAAAGGTGCAGCTTAGATTTATAGAGTAACTGTTTGGAGATGTGATTGTTACATCGCTGTCACTTACAGACAATGTAGTCTTTGTCTAAATTGTCATCTCTAGCATCCACTGGAGAAGTTCTGTTTGTAAAGCAAAATTACTTCCTCTAAATCAGAGGTCATGGTTCTCCTGGAAATGGGTTGATTGCTTGCTACAGGTCAGAGGGCAGCATCTAGGCCAAGTATGGAAATTCAACATTTTGAGTCTTCCTCATGAGTAATGATAGTGAGACTGGAAGACTGAACACTCGAGATTACAGTAATAACAGCAGTGTACATTTTGTACTGGGTATTTATGCTCTGAGATGAAAGATTCCATGCAGATGACTTCTCAAAGCATAATGCTATGATTTATAGTCTTACAAACATTATTTTTTGGTACTAAAAACAGATTTCTCTGTTGAAATTTAAATATATTGAGTGCTATGACAAAAAAATCACATCTTTAGACACATGCAAATATTTTAGAACCCATCTTGACATCATTGCAATATTCTACAAGAATGCTGAATTAAATTTAAATGATTAAAAATACAAATAAAGTACTAGCAAACCTGAAACTTGAATACAAATTTCCTCACGCCCATCTTCTGAGACTATTGACAAGTGTAGCCATCCTCAGTCCCAAGCATGAATACCACATATGAATAATTAAATATTCAACTGAAAAAATGCAGTACATGAAAGGACACTGAATAAAATCTTATTATGTAACTGTGTCAATAAAAATGCCACATAAAAGCCTTTCTCTTTAAGTTTCTTTATGGTAAAGACAATTGTTTCAGTTCTAGTAACACATATCACTTTTTCTTTTTTCTGTTCTTATACTTAACTCAGTTCTAATATCACATCCCATGCTCCTTCTTTTATAGCCAGCCAGGTTTACATCTCTTCCTTCATATTTGTAATGCAGATATTTCTTCATAAAAATATTTTTTTTGTCATTTATAGTTCCTGTTGAAACCTGTTTCATTTTGCATACTGCTGTAAGTTATACAGAGTGCCAGCCATACCATTTAATTTTAAGATTCAAATGTGCACATCAGTGATGTTAAATATCCGACTTATCCCTATACTCTCACACTGTAAGTATTCCATAGACACCATCTTTGTAAATGAATGTGCTTAACTCTAGATACAATATATGTCTTAATTCATATGTTTTTCAGGATTACTGAGCTAGGTTGCAACTAAAAAGTGTTTTCAGACCAACTTACTAATCTACCCATATAACAACTGCTTTAAAAAATAAGTGCTGCTCAAAATTCAAACTGAGCGTTCAGTACATGCTGTCATCCTCACCTGGGATTGTCTTTGGATTACCTCTGGATACTAATGAGATGCAATTGCATATCAAAGCACTAGAAGTGAGTCTCTTTTATAAAGTTTTGCGTTTCACTGTGCATTACACCTTGAGGAGCTTGATGAGATAAGATAATCTCAGAAATGAGGAGCCACTAAGAATCAAGGTTTAGATAAGTCAGGTGAGGTTGTTGAGCATCTTCTGAGCATGTCCATGAAGATGCATCAAGCACTATTTGGAGGTGGCCATAAAGCAAATCCAGATCATGCTGGAGAGTATATCTGTCAGCTTGTCTGGGAATACCTCATGAATCTTACTAGATATACTGATGAGTGATGCTTTGGATAAAAAAAATGTCTGGTTTGCTTTGCTCACCTTAATAATACTGCAATTCACATTAGGACACTTAGCTTAAAAAAAGACACCTGGATGGATGGATGGATGGATGGATGGATGGATGGATGGATTGCTTTTTACAGAATTTTTCCAGAGAATAGTAAGGTCAATTGTAGCTTTCCTAGATGGACAGGTTATATTTAAGTTGCATTTTTCTCCAGGACCTAACACCCTAGTTTTCTTTATTCATATGACCGTACTAGATTGTAATATCACTGTTATGTGATCAAGCATGAACTACACAGTTTCCTTCCAAAGAGAACAACATGTGAGTTTATGCACCAAATCCATCCAACTTAACATGACCCATAAGTGTCTAAATAAAATTAAAGGCAAGAAGATGGCTTCCCATCCTCATCATGGATAGCTAAGTATGTCCCATAATATATAATGGTAACATGAGCCAGTTATGACCTAAAAAATCACAGCCACTGGAATTAGCATAGTCTGAAAATACTTGTATTAAACAACATGCATAAAATAAATTAATCAGTTTAACAAAATGTTTCACCCTCTTACATTGACTGCAAGTTTGCATCATATGTGACACATCATGGCTTGAAAGCTGGTAATCAATGAAATCTTTCAATTCCTCAAATTAGGATGACTTCCATATTTCTTGTCTGAGTTATCTCTTCACGTGATAAAGCCTATTTTTGGTGCATCTGGAGAGCATTGCCTGCTGTTGTTGTGAAATACAGCCTACATGATGTAGGTCATTGTTAAGCAATTGTTCTGTCCCATGTCAGGAATCTGTGTTAACATCCTTACTATAACCTGATCAGTGTAGTGTACCCATATCCTTCCATTCTCTTCCCATGTTGTTTAGAATTTGCACTGCAGCTGACTAAGCATGTGCTGACACTGTCTGATCAATGAAGCTGCTGTCAATCACATGACTTGATTGAAATATACCATTTACTTTACAGTTTGGTCCAGCTCAACAGCTTTGCCTGTTCCTCTTATAGTTCCCTCCAGCATCCAACTGGCTAGATTTATATTGACTGCATACATTTCCCTCAGTGTTTCAAGGGTAACCAATACAATTTACACTATCTATAAGCAAGTACTGTCTAAAAACATTTTTCAAGTAACACCATTTTTTTTCCAGAACTTACAGTTTTCCTTAATACTCCCAGATGCAGTACACTACACTAAAATGTGTTATGTTGTAGCATAGCATTTAAGAAGGGAACATGACTGAGGTTACCTATGAAATTCCAGTAAATATCAGAGAGATATATAGTAGTGTGTAATGTTTCAACAGTGATGTAGTGTTTGCAAGAGAAGGTTGAGGATAGTTTTTTACAATTTAAACAGGTAGTCACGAAGTACTGAATGGTATGTTTGCCTTTTTGTTCTGTGTAGTGTGATCCCGGAGTTGATATATTTAATTAGCAGGGGGTGTGGGGGGCACAGTCCCCCACATGGGGAGTGCCAGGGGGCTTGAACCCCTGCTTATATTTGGAGAAGTGCAATATGGTTTGTTTGTTTTTATTTGTTTCTGTATGTAGTTGTGCTGGCATATATTAAATGTTGGTTTCCTATGTTTTTTCACTGTTATGGGATTCAATGATTTAATGTTTTGAGTTTTCAGAGTTTTGAATTTTCAAGATTGTGGTCTCAATGTTTTGAATTTCAATGTTCTAAAGTGAATACATATATATATATATATATATATATATATACATATTTCCATATATCCATCTATCTATCTATCTATCTATCTATCTATCTATCTATCTATCTATCTATCTATCTTTTTATATATGTATTTATTTATTTCTATTTGTTTACTGGGAAAGTCCATCTGGGTCTTTCCTGACTCATTTACAGCGGAGGCCTGGGGAGAAAAGCTCCACAAATATAACACTGACATAGAACAGAAATTCAAATTAGCTGGTTACAGAAATGTAACAGCTTTCAGGTTACAATGATAGCAGAACAAGACTTTCATACAATAGTATATATGCAGGTGAATTCAATTTCCTTAATTTATTGCAAACAATTAATTTGATACAAAAGTCAATTTTAGAGCAGGAGTTTAGCTTTGAGTTAATATAGTAATCCAGGAGAAAGTAAAAATTAGGAGTGTAATGTACAGGCCAGCAGATAGAGAGTTGGGAAATAAGTAGGGAGTGGAAGGAGGAAAGAAATAAAGGCATTAGGAGATGTAAAGGCACACATGGTTAGTAATATTATATGGATGTAATCCCAAAGTTAATCAGGTCTAGAGCAGGAGCAGAGCCAAGTATGTTTGAGGTGTTCCCTTAGTAGCTGTTTACATTTAAGTGTGTTGTCCATACTGAGAATGTGTTGTGGTATACTATTTCAGAGCTTGGCAATTTTATGTGAGTAAATGGAGTCACCATATGTGTTGTTAGACCTACTGACCTTCAAGAGTGTTTTATTCAATGACTTTAGAGATCTGCTACTTGAGTAAGGTTGGACGAGTTTGCTAATAGATGGGCAGTTTTCAGGGTATAGGAGGGTGGAGTGTGTTAGTACCAACTGATTGTAGGTTAGTTGGTTGGAGAGTTCTAACCAATTAAGTTGGTGAAGAGTAATGTAGTGATGGGTACTAGTTGGATGGTTGGCAGCGATAGGGTTGCCAGCTGTCTGTTTTTTGACCGGACTGTCCGGTTTTCTGAAAAATTGTCCGGTTGCAAATTTCATCAAAAACAGGACACGTGAAGTCCAGGTTTTGTGCCACTACCACGGTCTCAGGCGTTATGGGGATGCTATTAGTCTGTTTAATGAGTACCATTATGGTGGAATTGGTAAGGGGTGTATTTTTCGGCAGATGGAAAGTGATGCTGCAAGAAGATCCTAGCAGGTTAGAGCTCCTTGCTGGGTGTATACTGTAAGGATCGGGTTTTCCTTACTAGAAGCATTCTCTGACTGTGATTTTTAAACTCAAATTGTCATCATCATCTTCTTTTGGCTGTTTCCATCAGGGGTCGCCACAGCGGATCACCTGTTTCCATTTCTTCCTGTCGTCTGCATCTTGCTCTGTCACACCAACCACCTGCATGTCCTCTCTTACCCCATCCATAAACCTTATCTTAGGCCTTCCTCTTTTCCTGTTACCTGGTAGCTTCATCCTTAGCATCTTTTTTCCAATATACTCTGCATCCCTCCTCAGCACATGTCCAAACCAATGTAATCTTGCCTCTCTGGCTTTGTCTCCAAACCTTCCAACCTGGGCTGACTCTCTAATATGCATATTCCTAATCCTGTCCAACCTCGTCACACCCAGTGCAAATCTTAATATCTTTAACTCTGCCACATCCAGCTCAAACTCCTGCCTTTTTGTCAGTGCCACTGTCTCCAACCCATATAACATAGCTGGTCTCACTCCCCTCTTGTAGACCTTCCCTTTCACTCTTACAGGTACTCGTCTGTCACAAATCACTCCTGACACTCTTCTCCACCCACTCCATCCTGCCTGTACTTTCTTCTTCACCTCTCTTCCACTCTCACCGTTACTCTGAACTATTAACCCCAAGTATTTAAACCCACCTTCGCCACCTCTACTCCTTGCATCCTCACCATTCCTCTAGCCTCCTTCGCATTCACACACATATATTCTGTCTTAGTCCTACTGACCTTCATTCCTCTTCTCTCTAGAGCATATCTCCATCTCTCCAGGGTCTCCTCCACCTGTTCCCTACTCTCACTACAGATCACAATGTCATCTGCAAACATCATAGTCCACAGGGACTCCTGTCTGATCTTGTCTGTCAACCTCAAATGCTTGCTTTCTATTACTTTGTATGAATGAAACAATGAGTAGTGTATGCAGCTTGTAGCGATTTTATTTGCAGATTTAGCAATACTGAATATATGTACATTTTCTCACACACGTCTATTGCTAATTATCATCGTCATTATTTTATTGGTTTGGTGGTGTTGAATGTAAATATGAATCAAGCAGACAAGCATTTAACCTAATGTGGCTGAAACTGCACTCTTTTAGACTTCTGATCATACAGACCTGATGAGTGTTTTCTGCTTGTAAGTGTCCATTGGGAATTTTTAAGTAGTTGGTCAGTTTGAAAATAATTTGCTTGCTTTTGTATTATTCCAGCTATGCAGTTGTCATAATACAGTCTCCATGCACTTGGAGGCTTATAGTGTCTGGTCTTAGCGTACAGTAGAGAGATCTTTTGCTTACATCTGTGCTCCTTTCCATACATGTAATTTCATTTTCTTCTGCATGTTTTGCACACTTTTTGAACAGATAAGAAATGTTATTTATTGCATTTCATGCAGTCTCCTTATTTTATCCATATGTTAACTTACTGCCGATCTTTGCATATTTGCATAGGTTAAGAACGCATTGTGTTATTATGTATGCTTAATACCCACTGTTGTGGAAGCATGTCTTTTGCTGGTTGTGATGTACCTAAAGCAATGCAACTGTTGTGTGTAACAATGGACTGGCTTTTGCTGTGATTGTAATGTATGATTTGATCTTCAGAGGCAGTAATCAAAAGTTGTATGCCATTTGCTGTTGCTGCACAACCGATTAAAGTGTCAGTTGTGTGAACGGGTTTAACTTTATTATGATATGGCAAATACAGTAGAAGGGATTTCTTCTTTGATGATCTGAGAGTTTTTGCAGATTACAACTGTTTTGTTGCAGCTATAGACACTGAAGTATATGGCTTCCTACCAGAGTACTGTGATGAACTGAAAGGCAGGCCAAATGGACATTAAGCACTGAGTGCATTCTAAAAATAGCTTTCTTGTGTTTATCCTTCCATTATGGTGTCTGAAACTAATATGAAAGCACATCTGTGTCATAGAAGTGTACCTTTAACAATTGTCTATTATGGATGTCTGTTTGCATGTTTTTTATTTTTTTGCTTGTCAGGAAATGGTTGTTGATTTAGCAAGTCACAGCTTAACACAATAAGTGTAACCCACTAAGAGTGCATTGAATAATTGCGGCTGTATTACTTGTAGAGAGCAGTTTTGAGAAATTCACACTGTATGTTGAATATTATGGATTCACACTGATGCTTATTTAAGGTGCAGAATTCCAAGGATAACATGATTCTGGATGTAGGCTGTAAGACTTCTATAAATAGCACTCCATTCCACAGAAGTTACAGTAAGATCTGAGTTCATTTTACATTTATAGCAGTGTCTGCATTGGCAATATTTTTAAACAGTAGCATGTTGCTTATTAATTTATAGCAATTTGAGATGAAAATAAGAACAGAGTAGCTGTGATTGTTCTATGTAATTTTGCTGTTTAATGTCATTTTGAGTATGCAAGAATAGCAGAAAGTGTTGCACTAATTGTATTGTAATTGTAATTGCAGTGTGTTAAAAGTGGAATAGAATGTTATATATAGTGTTTTCCTTTATCATTGTGTACTTCCTTCAGAAGACTTACACTCAAGCATTTGGTTAAAATTCAGTTTTCAGGTTAATTTTTTGATTGTGTTTTTTTTCACTCACTGAAGATGTATCTGCTGTTGTAGAACATGAGATTGCAAATATAAAATTCCATAAAATGTGCTTAAAGGTTTAAAAGACTAGTCAGATTAAGAATTTGTGCAAAAAAGGAAGCGCTCTTTTGACTGATCTGAATAAACAATGTAGTAGTGCATGATGGTTTTTATAATGTTTACCTTTGGAGTGGCAGTTTTTTGGATATTATCCAATACTTTTGAGACCAAAAGCTGAAACTCTCAGTGGATTACTCTGCTGTATTGTAGTTGTCTGCAAAGCTGGGAATGGATTACTAATCACAGTTTATTTAAAATTTACCATAGTTTATAGTTTTATTGGTAAGGAAACAAACTATCAGTGTTTGTTAAATTGGCAGGCATCCAGAACAGAAAAATAGGGTGTTCCCATCAGCTGATGTCACAATTATGTCACAAAATGGGTGGAGCATGGATTGGAGAGGGGGTTGGAATGGGTGGAGTTATGGGTGATGCAAGGGGCCTGACCTTAGTCCAGTTTTAACCACAAAGAAAGCTGGCAATCCTAGGCAGAGAATCTATTTTGTAATAGCAGGATTCTAGTTTGGTTAAGTTGGATTTTCTTAGATTGGTAACACTGGGTAAGGCATATAGAAGACTAGATAGAAGGTAAGTTCTACTGATGGTTTTGTCAAGTGGATTTTGTTAGGAAGGGTTTTATTCTATATAGGGAGCCTAGTTTAATGTGCACTTTCTTGCTGACTAAGTCTAGGTGTTTGTCCAATCTAAGGTCCTTGTCTATGGTGACTTCAATTAGCTTTGTAGATTCAACTGGCTCAATACAGGTATTGTTAATGAGTAGATGGAAAATGAGCTAATGTCAGGAGATTTTCTAGAATTGGAGAAAATCATAAGTTCAGTTTTAGATGGGTTGAGGATAAGCTGAGACTGGTTGAGGAATCTTTCTATATCAAGGAAGGATTGTTGAGTATTTTTAAGGAGAGAAGGAAGTGTAGGAGCTGAGCATATGAGGGAAGAGCCATCTGCATATTGGATTATGGTAGTGTGTTGTGTGGCAGAGTGTAATCTGTTTGTGAAAATGGTAAAAAGGAGGGGGCTAAGTATAGAACCTTGAGGTACATCTACTGATATAGGTAGTAGGGGAAATAGTTCATCTTGCCATCTAACCACTTGTCTATTGGTTAGATAGCTGATGAACCAGGAGATGGTTGAGTGAGAGAGGTTAAAAGAGGTTAGCTCACAGATGACTTGATTATGGGAAACTGTATCGAAAGTCTTGGATAAATCGAGAAATATAGAGGATGTGAGTAACCCATTGTTCCTATGTTGGTTCACTGTGTCTAAGAAACTAATTACGACAGTTGTTGTACTATGTTTGGGGTAGAATCCATGTTGGGTAGGTGAGAGTAAGTTAGGAAATGGTTAAGCAGCTGTGAATGGATGCATTTTTCCACTATTTTAGCTAGGGGGGAAATTAAGGCTATAGGCCTATAGCTGGTAAAGTCTATGGAAACCCTGCCTTTATGGAGTGGGATGACATGGGATGCTTTCCAGAGAGAAAGCACATATTGCTTAATAATAAATTGATTTATTAGAATAGAGATAAGGTAAGCAATAGAAGCTGCAGTAAGTTTTAGGTATTCACTCGGCAGTTGGTCAGGACTATACATTTTAAGTTTAGCTAGGAGCATTCTGATGTAGTGGGTTGAAATGGGCTGGAGTTTGAAGGTGTCTGGCTTATTTTCAAATTTTGTGGGTAATGATAATTAAGAGATGTTGTTGTCTTTAACAAGCGATACTATAGAATTTACAATGCGATTGTTGAATTAAGTGGCTATATTGTCAGGTGAATTATTTGGGTTTGGAGAAGGGGTGGAGGCTTGACCATGTTTAAGTAGTTGATTGATAGAATGCCAAAAGTTTTAGGGTTTTTGTGGTACTTGTTTTGGATTGATGTATACTACATTTTTTTGTTGAGTTGATCTGATTTTTTGCTTTGTAGTGTAGTTGCTGAAACTTTTGAAGTGCATGAGGATTTTTGGAAAGTTGGTAATTATGCCAAGCTATGTCTCTGTCTTTGAGTAGCTTTCTGGATGTAGAAGAGAGCCAGCAAGTGTATTTTACTTTTGTTCCTAAGTGGAGCTATTGTATTCAAGGAACAGAGAAATTTGTCGTTGAAGTATTGAACTGCTAGGTCAAGTTGGAGGTGTTTTAGGGGGGTCCAATTAACTTGTTGGTGAACATAGGTAAAAGTTTCTGGGGAGAAATTTGATTTAATACAGACAAATTTAAATTTGGTTGCATTAGGGGGGAAGAAAGTTTTTTTTACCACGAAGGTAGGTCGGTGGTCACTTAGAGCATCAGGTAGACAGCCTGCTTGATATGAATTAGGGTTAGAGTTGATGAGCACCCAATCAAGTATAGATTCTTTATTGAAGTGCTTGTCAACCCTGGTTGCATTGTGAATTAACTTTGAAAAAACAAAGAGATGAATTTGATTTGAGGGATAGTTGGAGCAGATAGTATTCCAGTCTAAGATAAAGTGACCAGTTATGACTATTTCTTGTCTAAGAGCAGAGGAGGACCAGCTTAATAAACCTTCTACGGTAGATGGGTTGATATCTGGGGGGAGGTAGACAGCAATTATGTTGATAAATTTGTGTGGGTTGATTTGTAGCTGGGTAACTAGGGTTTCCATATGTGAAGTTATTGGAGGGTGTAGGTTGAGAAGCACAAGTTGGAGATTATTCTTGTACAGTATAGCAACACTGCCACTGTGTTTATCAGTTCTATAATGCCTTAGTATATTAAATCCTGGAGGTAGTATTTTTTGATCTTTAACGTGTGGCTTGAGACAGGTTTCGGTTAAGATAGATACATGAGGAGAATAGTGGATGATAGAAGCATGCAATTCTGTTGTTTTGTTTAGTAGGCTTCTGATGTTAAAGTTTAGCATTAAGAGGTCTGAAGTTCTGTGGTGAAAACAGTTTGCAGGAGGCAAGACAGATGCTAGTTTATGGGTAGTAGATTGTGGACAGGGTATGGGACCAGGGTTGGGATGTATATCACCCCCTAAAAGGATGGAGTTGTATAAGGGAGGATGGAGGACCCTAAGTCTGTACAGAGATCTTAGCAGTTTGATATTGTGGTTAAAGGAAGAGAATGTGTCGAGTATTTTAAATGCAATGTTGTGAGGAATGGGGGTGTGAAATAGATAAGGTGATATAGTAATGCAATGATATGGGTGTGAGGGACTGGCTCTCATTTGATTAGTTGGAGAGTAATAGACTGTTATGTGGAGGTTGCAGAAGTGTTTTAGTGTATAGGAGTATGCTATTAAAGTTAAAAGTGTGGCGAGTAAAGATGGGGACCTTATGTTGGGTATAACTATCATTTTGGTGAAGTATTTTTAGGATAAATGGTACTAGGAGCAATGTGGATTAAGTGTGTTGCTAATGATAGCTTAATTGATGGTGCAATGTGATAGTCTGGAGTTTGATAGAGTGGATTGGATTAGCAGGGGCTAGAGTGGGTTCATTAGGGGAAGAGAATAAAAGTAATAAAAGTGAGAGTGGGAGGGAATAGGTGTAGGGTAGGGGTGGGTGAATGGAGCAGGTTGACCTGGGGTTGAGACAGCAGAAAAGTCTACCAAAAACTATCAGCCAAGATTATATGTTTTGTATCCACAGGTGAGTACTTTCTATATGGTTCATAGGTTCATAGGTGTGTACTAGGCTAATGGCCCTGGAGCCTTTACAAGCATAGTCCATAGGATTACCTTGACATCGTGCCACCCGACCTTTCTTCCCAGTGACTCTGTCAAGTAGAGCCACTGGAGTGATCCCCAGGGTGAACTTTCTATTTCCCATCTACTCATCAAGATTTCTCTTGAGGAGGGCCATTGAGTTGCTTTGCTTGACATGTATGGGAAGTTTATTCCATAGCATGGGCAGTCTCTGGGTTATGAACATGTCCCTCCAGCATGTTCTGTTGATTGTGGTAATGAGGCTGAGGTCCCTGGAGCATGTGGTGTGGAGGGGCTGGGATTTCTTTAGATGTAGCATTGCTAACAGAGCTGGGTCAGACATGGCTTTGTAAGTCAAGCAGAAATCGCCTCTAAGTAGGCGATATGAGACAGAGAATAGTTGAAGTTTTTTGAGTCTGTCCATATAGGACGATTGTTTAAGGCCTAGAATCCTCTTTGTGAGGTACTTTTGTGGCCTCTCCAGTTGTTGCAGGTGTCTAGTGAGGTACATGCCAAATGGGGCATTGTACTCAATGATTGGCCTAATGAGGGAAGAGTAGAGGGAGACAATGACCTCTTTCTTCCTGGATGCAAAAACCCCTAGTAATGAGATGTGTCACACAGAAGAACTTTCTAACCACAGTGGCTAATATACATATGAATTCATATGCAAATGAAGCAGTCTGCACGAACGGAGCACAAAGCAGCTACACTAAAAATATGGCCATCACCTAGCAAGGCACTACCATGCAGATGCTGCTAGCTACTGATGGGCTACAAGGCACCCAGCCAGGACAAAGGAAGGTAAACCATGTGTTTCAGCATTAATATACAGCTATCCAAGCTGAAAGGCAACCTTACAAAACATACAACTCCAAAAAGGAATAATCACATAAAAAATAATGCTCCACTTACTGTTGTGTACAGTTGGTGGCCAGACATAGGTATATGCAGTTGCATTATGTATATATGGCTGCAGACTGTGCAAAAAGACACAAAAAAACTACTGAACATTACTACCCTAACTTCTCTGCTCTTGCACAATTGCCTCAGTGAGTAAGTTAAAAGTATTATTGGTACTGGTCTTTAAATAGTACGATAACAGCTAACTCTGTCATGGAGATAAGCAAAAATTAAACAAAGATGGTGCCTAAACACATGAATGGGTAATAAGAACCATGCCAGGTTTACATTTTACAGACCGTGTGATCCATTACTGCACAGCAGGGAACACTTGTGTACAGCTGCAAACACAAACACAAACACTGTGGAAAAGGCACACAAATGAGACAGTATGTGCATTTCTGCACATTGCATGGCTCAAAGCCACCATATTCATGTCCACCATTTTAAATGAGGTCTGTCTGTTCAGTCACTGGTTAGCACATAGCATAACAATTCTATTTCACTGTATAAGGCTTCTCGATGATCCTGTATTTAGACACAGCTGTGTGAATGTGTGAAGTCTGATCACTCTGTGCAATGTCCCCCTCTGTTTACTTATCCAAGCTTACGATTACTGTACATCCTTACTCTATGTTCAGTTTTTTGCAAAGCTACCACATCACCCATTAGCACTCAAAACAAACAACTTGTTACTCTGTGCGCCCCATGGCATCACATGTTTTATCCTTCGGGTCCCCAGATATAATACTCTAAATCTCTGTGTTTTTTAATGAGCATTGGGAAATTCTTGAACATATCACAGAAATAAGGTACTGCTGGACATAGATTGCCATGATGTGGCCCTAGGTAAAATCTTGTATGCTCTGATTAACTGACTACATTACATTAATGTTGGATGCAGAGAATGCCAAATATATTCAAGCATTTCACTAATCATTACATGACTCTTGCAGTGTGTTACTTGTGACTGTGCTCATAGCTCATTAACTGCATGCATAGCAGTACAATATACAAAAAAAATCCATCATGTGTACACAAGACATTCCAGGTTTATGAATCCAGCTGCTAATCAAAATATTCTCCTTTGGTCTATGTGAAAAAAAAAAAAACAATGAAGTACAACTTACTGTGTGTTATACTATACTGTTACTAAACAGGTTGCTAAACTATGGCAACTTTTAAGCACTAACAACATCACAGTTTGGTTCATAGGTTCATAGGTTGGTACTAGGCTATCAGCCCTAGGGCCTATACAAGCCTAGCCATAACAATTCCCTGGCTATTTCATCCCACACTATTTACTTCCCTGGATCCCTGTCTAGCAGGGTGACTGATGTGATCCCCGGGGTGAATTTCCTTTCTCCCATCCAATCGTCAAGGTTCCTTTTGAAGAGGACCAAAGAGGCACTCTGCTTGATATGTATGGGCAATCTATTCCAAAGTCTGGGGAGTCTCTGGGTCAGGACCCTATCCCTCCAGCATGTTTTCTTTATTGTGATGACAAGGTTTAGATCCCCGGAGCATGTGGCTCTGAGGGATTGGGATTTCTCTAAGTGTAGCATGTCCAATAGCTTTGGGTTTGACATGACCTTGTATGCTAAGAAATAATCTACTGTATTTTTATAGCTTTAAAGCAGATTACAAGAGGGTCTAAGTATATTATCAGAAACTGTGATATGAGGACAGGAAATAACAAGTAGTATGGGCTTTGGTGGGTGAAAGTTAATTACCTTGGATTTGGTGGGATAGGGACCTATAATCCAACACACGAGTAGTGTGCACTCCACTGTATACAAGTCAATACAAATGGAATATAAGCTTTTAAATAACATACATTGCTGATTGTATCATCCCTGGTGGGATTTGCTTTGACTTGTTGGGGTTTTTTTAGCTGAGATGCTGTTTGGTAGGATGGGTAGCAGTGATGAACAGCAGCAGGGGATAGTTGGATACCCTTGACAACACAGTGAAAGAGGGCTAGAATAAAGAGGAACAACAGTTAGAGAGGTTATGGAAGGAAAACAAGTTTACATGATGCAAATGGGAGTAGCAAGGAGAAATGGGGACAAGACAGAAAACAGTAGAAGCATTTTTTAAAAGTTGTTGTTGTGTCTTTCAGCTTTTTCCCAGTTAGGGGTCGCCACAGTGGAACTCTGGTCCACTAATGATTGGCAGTAGATTTTTACGTGCCGAGTTGCCGGCCCTGATGCACAACCTTCAATGAAGGTACGCCCATTCACGCATGTCTCCACACAGAAGACGCTCTAGCTGAGAATCGAACAGGGCGTCTTACTGTGAGGTGACAACGCTACCGCAGCACCACCACCGCAGTATAGAAGCATTTTTTTAAAGTACAGTTAGGAAAGAAAGTAGATAGGGGATGCCGGGGAAAACTGAGAATAGAATATGGAGGCAAACAATATGAAACAATCACAGAATATAGGCTATAATGTATCACTACTATCTAATTATCTGATGAAGTTAGCATCAATAAAACTATTTGCTAGTTATAGTCCTGCGACAGTAATTGGAAAGCAAACAATGGAAGAGTGTTAGACCAGTATAACATGCAATAGTAACCAACTTTGTCTCTAAAACATGGATGTACTAATACCAAGAACAACAAAGCATTAAAACCCCTTGTAGAGAGGGAAAAGTCCTTGTTTAGAGTAGTATATATATATATATATATATATATATATATATATATATATATATATATATATATATATTTTTTTTTTTTTTTATTAACCTGTATGTATGTGTGTCTGTGCAAAAATAAGCCATAGGAGAAGATGGAAACCTATTTTATATGAAATAGAATAGCAAGTTGAGAATAGAAGTGGAACAGAGCCAGATGAAAATATCTCACTTTTTAAAGTAATATCCATTGGAAATGATTTAATGTGAGAAACATCAATCATGCAACATTGCAAAAGCTGGCAGGACTCTTTGGTGCAGTACCCAAATCTGACTTAAACTGCAATCTCAAACCATAAATAATGAAAACAAAATACAGTTTCACGAATCCTAATGGCTTGCCACTTCTATATGCATTACAATTTAACAGTTTCAGATAAAGGAGCAAGAGTTCTGCAACCATGGGGGAGATTATCCAGAAAACACATTAAATATCACAGTAGTAAGCACTCATCCATTTACCAAGCTTTCAGCCTCTTTAAGCAACAAATATTTAAGCACAAATAGCAATGTATGTATCTGTGTATATGTGTATGTGTGTCTGTCTGTGTGACTAAAGAGCTGAAAATTGTTTGACTCTACAAATGGCTGTGGCATATTTTTTTTTGCATCCTGACAGTTTTTTTTAACTTAATATTGCACTTTATTGCAATAAGAATTATTTGATTAAGCCCATATCAAATTCAGTTTCATTTTCTGTCACTCCCAGGGAACTTTTCAGCATCATGGTCAACACTTCCAGGTAAGAGATTGGTTTCCAACTTTGTTTTTCTCCTGGTGGGGGTCATTGTGGTATGAAGAGTGAACTCCCTAGGGAAAACTGCAGGCTTTCATCAGTTCAATGAAGTGACTAATGTTAACTGGCTATGAGCTTTCCTCCAGGACTGCAGCTCAAGATTTACTTGGCAGAATGATTCAGAGCATTGCCCTACTGAGAATTTTTTTTCTCTATGGAAGGAGTCTCAATACAGGTAAATGTAGAAGAGCCATGGGTGTGTCTATGTGTGTCTATGTGTGTGTGTGTGTGTGTGTGTGTGTGTGTGTGTGTGTGTGTGTGTGTGTGTGTGTGTCTGTGCACGAGTGTGTGAGTATGTGTGTATATGCATGTATCTGTGTGGTCTTGAATGCAGCTGATTAAATATGCATCTATTTGTTGGGGGGGGTCATGCTACATGAGTTTGTTAGGAGATGCTGATTGTATGTGCATGTGTGTCTATATGTTGGAGTTTTCTGCGGATGTGTGGATGTGTATTTCTATAAGTACGAATCAATAGGGGGGTGTCGTGCAGATGCTTGGATGTGTGTGTGTGTGTGTGTGTGTGTGTGTGTGTGTGTGTGTGTGTGTGTGTGTGTGATTGTTTGTGTGCATGTTTGTGTGCATGTTGGGGGTTGCTGTACTACTGAAATGCATGAGCTGGTAGGAAAACATTAAAGCAATCAAGTCTGACAGTACAGTGCTCAATTCAGAGACATAGTAATAAGCCACTAATGAGGTGTTTCCCTTTCTGGCTTTATCTTGTCTCTGAATTAGAGATTCTCCCCTTTGCACTATTTGACCAAACCACATTAGCCAGCTAGAGGACCAAAGAGAACCTCTTTGAATCCTGGCCTGTCTTTCATTGAACCTATATGCATTTCAGAGTTATGTGTTGCTAGTGTAAAACTGGTGGGGCCAGTGGGAGAACATTTGTGAAAAAAAATGAGTGTGTGTTGAAGAAAAATTCAACATTTAGATATGTATCATGAGAAACATGTCACATAACTAGTATAAGTGATATATGAACTCCGTAGCACACAACTGTCAACCTCTGAACAAAAAACGCCATTACAGAAATGCAAGTGTACTGACATGGATTGATATCACCATGCAAAAGACTCTGTCTCAATCTTATGACTTTATTACTGCTGGTTTCTAAAAATTTACAGCATACCTTGGAAAACATTTTCCATTTGCATCATTCTGCTATATATTTAGTGAAACTAGGCTTCTAGATTTAACCTTGGAACAATATATTGATGAGAATACTTTTACACTAAGGCTTGAAATATAGATATTTATGGTACTGTCAATTAAAAAAAAGTTGCCTATATTTGCATTTTCTTCCTTAAAAGATTTAAAATGAATAAAGCTGATTTAAACATCATGAACATAAAGTTGTATTTTCAAAATACTATCCATTGCAGTAGTACAGTGATAACAGATTACCACTTTCCAAGAAATGCAGATGTTTTTGTTTTCATTATTTGATTTGTTTGTTCAGCATAGAAGATGCTACCATTGGTGACTTGAATCCCTCACTAATGCAAGGGTTTCTTAAAGTGATTTTCCAGTAATTTCTAATCTTACCCTTGCAGCATGGCATGTAAAGCAAAAATAGCTGAACATCATCTTTCCCATTATTGATTATTCACTTGTTGCATTTCAACAAGAATAAAACTTTTAAAAATATGACTTCCATGGACTGATGACACTGAGGAAAAATTGTAAACTTTAAACGTAATGGCATCAGTGCAGGAAAAAACATGTATTGCATCTACCGACTTTAATGGCTACAGCACCACACGTGTAAAAGGGTTCCATTAAAATCCACGATTGCAATACGTGTTACACCACGGCATCATTACTGTAGCAAATGCTAAATTTATTTACAAACTACAGACAAGTGTAAAAATGCATTGTGGCACTTGACTCATCAAATACTGCCATGTATAGTCTAACAATGAAAAAGTACTTGAAGAATACTCCCATAGCACTGAGGATGCATGGGCTGAAAATATGTGTACCAACGTTTAATGTTTGTTTTAGCTATTAATAAGTTCTCTGATTCATTAGGTGTTTGATGTAGCAATAAAGAATTTACAGACACAACCACAACAACAAATACACACAAATACAAGGACATCCACACAGATGATAAAGTTTAAGAGTCTGCTGTCATATTGCTAACATACTGCTTTTTAGTCTGAATATGTATTCTTTGCAACATCCAACGTCTTTTCTATCTGTACTGCTATGTGCAGCTAATGCCATGTTCAAAGCAGTTTTAGCTGGTAGAATCTTCACATCCCTTATATTTCCTGGTACTTATTTGCTAAAGGCTTACAAGAATGATTTCACAAAATTGGCCTTCATCAATAGCACAGCAGTTACATCAAGTTGTTAAACCTAAAGCAAACAGTGTATGCTGCATGAATTCCCCGTGGATTTGTAGTCAAACACAACTGCCATATTGCAGTTGCAGTTCAGTGCAATTAAATAGGAGCCCTTTGCTAAAAGGATTTATAAGTCAGGATGCTTCACTTTTTCAAAATTGATTTGTTTTGATCTTCTCTCAGAAACTGCACATATTTACATCTAAAACTGGCAAGGGTTCTTTTATACTCACCAAATATAGATGAAAAGAACTACAGAAACATCTGTATTTTCCTGTAGCATTGATGTCTGCATAAATGTTTACTTAAATATTACCTTAAAATACATCATGTATTTATCAAAGAAATGAGGATAATAAGTTAATTATGTGTTAATGTTTTTACCTGTTATGCTAATGGATAATCAGAGTGTCTATAGTAGTTCTTGAAGGCTAGAAGAGCAGGCATGGAAGAAAACATTATGATGACAGCTAAACTTTAGAGGGCTATTGGGAAAATGGTTATTGTGCAGTAAATAGGAAACATGGAATGATTCAGCAACAATATAAAGAAGACACAAATTACTCCTTACCTGAGATATGCTTACATATTTGAAGGAAAGCTCAGTGGAAGCATTTCTTGTTCAAAATTTTAATGTGCTTTTATGGAACAGTAAGATGTTGTCCTGTTCGATTCTCAGCTAAAGCATCTTCTGTGTGGAGACATGCGTGAATGGGTGTACCTTCGTTGAAGGTTGTGCCTTAGGGCTGGCAACTCGGCATGTAAAAATCTACTGCCAATCATTAGCGGGCCGGAGTTCCGTTGTGGCGACCCCTAACTGGGAAAAGCTGAAAGACACAACAACATGGAACTTTAAACAAGACAGAGTCACATTTGATAATTGACTGCATCCCCAGGCGAGTGATATGCCTGGTCAATCGCATGTTTCCTTCTCTCACAATGGGTTGCGTATACTCATCTACAAGCTGCCACCTCCTGGTCTACTGATTAGTATGATTTGGCAGAGATCAGTGTATACCCCTAACTGTCTTCTCATGCTTCACTTCAAGTAGGTGATTTATCAAACAACCATTAAGAATACTTAAAACATATAAAGTAAAATATATAGACTAAAGTAGTCACTGAAAAAAGCAAGTACATAGTTAAAATTGTTATAATCCAATTAAATAGCTGTAGTCCTGTAAAACATATAATACTGCTCTAAAATAGTTTACTCATGTAAAATTACTATTCTACAAAATAGGCATACTACTGCTTCATCATGGATGTCAGGTTTGCAACAGTTTATTTCACCTCCTTCCCTCTGTTAAACATCAGCCTCACATTCCCATCTTCCCTGATCAGCTGCTTGTGCACATGGTCTGATAATAAAAACACAGGCTGTCTGGAACATTACAAGGGCATCATCTACTTGTGCCATGGAACTGGCATAAACAGTCAGTACAATTTAACTGCTTGACGTTGTTTTTGAATACTTACTTAACTCAAAAAGCTTTGCACTAACCAGGCCATACTAAGAAATTGAACTTGACTGCTGTCTCTTTAGTTTAATTCCCCTATACTCTGGCTTACTCTCAAGAGCATTTCATTCATAACAAATAAGCAGAAATGTTAAACATGTATTTTCTATACGTTCTTTACTTTTAGGGCTTAAACTATATATGATATAAATCAGCGTCACTGGTGGAACAGATAGCATACTCGCCTCTGTTAGAGAAGGCTGTGGGAAGATCAACTACTGTTGATAAGGGAGTTGTTGCACTCTTGAGTGTGCTGTCCATTGGATGAGATGTGAAGCTGAGGCTCCATCTGCTTGACTTGATGGTAGGTCAGGTAGATGTAGAAGATCTCAGTATACCTGCCAAAAATAGTAGGGGTCCTTTATTTAACACAACATAAAAAAATATTTATGTATTCATAAAATGTACCTATTTATAAGCATGTATATATACATTTCTATTTCTTTACTACTTATCTTTTTCTTACAACAACCTCATTGTTATTCTTTCATAATTGATCCCCACTCCTTCTTCCACAACCATAATCCAGTTTTAACAATATATCTGCAAAATCCATTTCACATTAAACAAAATATATTTCACTCCCAATATCCCACATTATATAAAATAAATTCTTATCTACCCATCTCACATATTGTTCTTCTCATTCTTATAATATCTATACATTATCATAGATCTGGCATTCGAAAGACATGCGTGAATGGGCGTGCCTTCATTGAAGGTTGGACATTGGGCTGGCACCTTGGCACCATAAAAATTGACTGCCAATCATTAGTGGACTGGAGTTCCACTGTGGCAACCCCTAACCGGGAAAAGCCGAAAGAAAAACTACAACAACATCATAGTCAGATCTATATTGTTTGTGTCATTAACATTCTAAAAAAAAAATCATTTCTTCATATAATGTTTTCCACAGTTTTGCCAATCATTTCCATTTAAAAAATGCTCTGTTGTCTCTTCTTCCCAACAAAATAAACGCACTCTTTAAATTTGTATTTTTATATGGCATATTCCCCCTTTATCGGTAACTTATTTATAACAAGTGTCCATAGGAATTCCTTGCACTCCACTATCTTTGTACACCACTTTTCCTTACATTAATGGTTTAATCACTTTGTCTAGTAAATTTTCCCATGGATTTACATAATAATATTTTTTATGACATTATTATATCACATTATTCTACCTTTCTCTATATCATCAATTTTTATTTTCCATGTTATTGTTTTTTTCTTGATTATTTTTTTCTTTCTTTACATACTATTTTTCTCTTTGTCTTGCTCTCATCATCTCCTAGACCTTTTTGTACTTATATTTAAACATTCTCACTATTAATTTCTCATTCACTTTAATATTCCATTCAAGTTTAAAAAAGAAGAATAAACAACTTAGTTTTGTAACCTCAATCTCCCTTCATCTTCACTCATATACAACAAACCGCCTTTCATGGGGTGTAACCTTGAACCTCATATAAAAGAAAACATTATTTCTACAATTTCCTTTTCATACTTTTCTGGGATCATATATGTATTTATTTACTTACTTACTGACATTTGATTACGGAGAAACCAGACTAGGTAGGAGCCCATTTTCAGCAGAAGCCCAGTGAGATGAAGCTCCAAAGTTTTGCAAAACATTTTAACAATACTTTTACAAACTTTAAAAATAATGCAAAAAAATTCAAATACAGTTTAAAAATTATACCATATCAGACATAATATGAAAACTTTGGTTAAGAATAGATACAAATTATATGACATGATTTAATAATTAGTTTAATTTAATAGCAGCTTTAGCCAGTTTATAGAGAAATTAAAGGCAAGTTTTTTTTTTATAATACATACAGGATTTGCAGTACAAAGTGAGAGAAAAGCAGGATTATGGTATATTTAGAGAGAAAGCCAGGGGAGAGAAATTGCTAGAAGTAAGGAAAAAACAAAGTACCCACAAACTACCACATAGGTGGTAGCCCCCTAAATACAGAAGACATAATAAGGGATCTGGGGATCCAAGTAGATAGTAACCTCTCCTTTGATAATCACATTGCCAAAGTGGTTAGAAAATCTTTCTATGTGGCCCACCTAATCACAAAAAGGTTTACATCCAGATTGAAAGAGGTCATTGGGCCCCTCTACGCATCACTCATCAGACCCATCATAGAGTACAATGACCCATTTGGGATGTACCTTACAAGACACCTGCAACAACTGGAAAGACCACAGAAGTTCCTCACCAAGAGGATCACTGGCCTCAAGCAGATGCCCTATGCAGCTCGACTGAAGAAACTCCAGCTGTACTCGGTTGCATACTGCCTACTCAGAGGTGATCTCTGCCTGACATACAAGGCCATGTCCAACCCAGAATTGATGGACATGCTCCACCAAAAGAAAACCATATCCCCTCGAGCCACACGCTCCAGGGATCTAAACCTCACCACAACAATAAATAGGACGTGCTGGAGAGATAGGTTTCTGTCCCAGAGACTTCCCATGCTCTGGAACAAGATTCCAATCTAAATTAGGCAGAGCTCCTCGCTAACCCTCTTCAAGAGAAACCTTGACGAGTGGATGGGAAACAGAAAGGTTACCCCAGGGATCACTTCAATGGCCCTGCTGGACAGAGGCACAGGGAACTAATCCAAGGGGGCGGCGAAAGCCAACACATTCTGGCTAGGCTTATAAATGCCTTTGGGCAGATAGCCTAGCACCTACCTATGAACCTATGAAGAAGGGTCAGTAATGAGGTGTAAGGTATGATTAGGTATTTGTTCACATTTAGCAATATAGTTTATCCTGGTGTTTAGCAAGAACAGAGGCTAATAGCTAGGATGTCTTTCAGAATGGTTTTGAAGGATGGGAGGGATAAACATCAAATAAAAACATTTGACACATATAGTATTTTCCCATTAATACAGAATTCATCAGATATACCTTTTTTCATAAATGCTAATGCATATATCCCCATAGAAGACATATTTATTTAATTTATTTTAACAAACCCTCTTATTGAATCACAACTACATCATTTTCCCAAATGTTCTCCCTAGCAAAGGTACTTCATTCATTGAAAAATACACCCCTCCCCATGTTCATCACATAACTCAACCCCTTACTTTTATAATTTTTTCAGCACTATTTTCATTTCCTTTAAACATCCATTCTGAAAAAAAAAACAATGCTTCTCTCATCCATATTTTGTCATTAGCAATTATAACTACATTATCTGTTTTTTTTTTTCAAAACTACAGGAATCACCACCTCCTTTTGTATCACATGTCTAGCGTCTTTTATTTTATAAGCTACTTACTTCACTCACTATCATATCCAGTACTAATGCAAAAAATATTCCACTCCTGAGACATCCTTGTCTTATACCACACTTATTGCATATTTCTTTACTCAGCCACCCATTCACAAACACTCTCATGCAATTATTTTGATATGCTGACATATACGCTCTCATAATTCTGCTACCTATTCCATACTTCTCCATAGCATCCCATGAAACATTGTGTCCTACTGTATCAAATGACCTGCTAATATCACCTACAATAAGTTTCACATCCTCCCTTTTACTTATAATCCATCCATCCATCCATCCATCCATCCATCCATCCATCCATCCACAACCCTTTTTCCCATTTTTACACATGGAGTTGGGGTGTCACTTCAGAACAATATACAATTTCTCTCACAAGCAATCATATGTCTAAAGATCCCTTCCCTTTAATAGGTTGATAGGTTCATAGATGTTTACTAGGCTAATGACCACAAGGGCCTTTTTAAGCCTAGCCATGCATCCCAAATCTCTGATGAGTTCTGATACCCTTGATAAGTATAAGCATGGGCCTGGGAGATGAACCATTTGCAGGTTACCTGTTTGCATAAAAGGCATAGGTGCCAAACCAGGGATGAGTTTCTGGTTTCCTATCCAATTGTCCAAGTTGCACTTGAATTGGGTTAGGGTGGGTCTCTGCTTCACATGGATGGAGAGCATGTTCCATAGATAGGGTAGTCTCTGGGATACATACCTATCTCTCCAGCAGGTCCTATTTATATCGCAGGCAAGGTTTAAGTCTTTAGAATGGGTAATTTTGGTACTGTTTGTTTTGTGGATATGCAGGAGGTCTATCAGACTGGCGTCTGACAATGCCCTCTATGCCAGGCATAGATCTCCCTCCAAATGCCTGCAAGAGACAGAATACAGGGATAGGGCCTTGAGGCAGTCTGCATAAGACATTTTACATACACCATGTATTCTTTTAGTGAGGAACCTCTCTGGACATTCCAACTGTTGGATATGCCTTGTTAAGTACATACCAAAGGGGACATTGTACTCAATGATAGGTCTGATGAATGCTGAATATAGTTGAACAATGACTTCCTTGGACTTAGATGCCATACCTTTGTTTATAACTTGAGCAACATAGAATGATTTCCTCATCACTGCAGACACATGATGATCAAAGGCTAGATTACGGTCAAGGTGTGTCCCTAAGTCCCTGACTACTGGGTCAATTCTAATCGGTATGTTGTCAATATGACAGTTACCAGAGATGGATGACTTCCCAAAGGATACTATTATGCATTGCTTGGCATTTAGCTTTAGTCCATGACTCTCACACCAGTTGTTTGTCTGCATCAACCACCCCTGGAGAACATTTGCGTCAGTGTGAGATTCAGTGACAGCTCCCAATTTGCAATCATCTACAAATTTAATCAGCCAGAGGCACTGACATTGGCCTTGACTTCTGAGAAGTAAATGCCAAACAGGAGCGGCCCAAGGACTGATCTCTGAGAGACTCCACTTGTAACTGGCCTATTTGTAGAGGTGGAGTCTCCAATTCTAACTTCTTGGGTCCTGTCTTTGAGCCCATTGCCTATCCATTGGGTGATATACGAGTGTGTACCTAACCTCTTGAGTTTGTCAACAATGACATAGTGGGGTATTGTGTCAAATGCCTTGGCCAGGTCAAGGTAGCCAGTGGGGAAGATTTTGCTCTCATCCATTACTTTAGTGACCTTCTCAAAAAAGTCCACCAGGTTGAGTAGACATGATCTGCCTTTTATGAAACCAAACTGGGTTGGGTCCAGTGTCTGAAGGTTTACTATATCTGTATTGATCATCTCCATGCTAATTCTTTCTATGGATTTACATATAAGACTAGTGAGACTTATAGGTCTGTAGTTTCCAGGATCTGTAGATGGCCCACATTTGTGCAGAGGGATGACTGTTGCCTTTCTCCATTCATGAGGTACAAAGCCTGTTTGGAGGCTACAGTTAAACAGTAATTCCAGAAGCCCTGATAGATCATATATTATGTTATTTAGAAGGCATCGTGGGATATTGTCTGGGCCCATTGATGCAGTGTTCTTGTTAGTAGAGAGGACATTAAGGACCTGTTCTTTAGTGAAAGTAGGAGGAGTTATATTTGATATTTCCTGAGGGAAGGCCGAACGGGAGGGAGGAGTAAAGTTGGAGCTGAATTTGTCAACCAGGAGTTTTGCTATATCTTCTATCTCAGTATAAGTGGCTCCATTTACAGTGAGCTCTACACACAATTCTGTATTGTCTTTGAGGTTGTGAACATAGCTAAAGAATGCTTTGTGGTTGTCCTTGGCCTTGGAGGCCATACTTACCTCAAACTTGGCTTTGGTAGACTTTATTTGCCCTCCAAGTTGTTTGTTTAGTTTAATGAGAGTGATTTTATCCTGTTGGGTGCTGCACCTCCTAAGTTTTGCCATGATTTTCTTCCTCCTGTCATACATCCGATTGATTTTGTGATTCCACCAGGTTGGCTTGTTTTTTGAGATAGTTCTGTACTTCTTCCTGGTGGGTACAGCTGCCTCTATACAGCTATTAACATGCTTGTACAGGGTTTCTGTGAACAGTTCTGCATAGGCAGAAGTTTTCTCAGGGTTTATAGAGGCTTGGCATTTTGCCAGTTTCTCAATAATAGCAGGAGGTTAGCCTTAGAATAGTTGCTGAATATTCCCGGTTTAGCTGGGGGTCCAGGCTTTATTTTTACTTCAAAGGACACCATTTGGTGGTCAGACCTTACCAGGGAAGACATTACAATAGGGAGTATGCAGCACTATCCCATGTTAGTGAGGACCAGATCCAGTATGGTTGCACCCCTGGTTGGTGTATTGACTACCAGGGAGTTTGTGTTTACAAAATCCAGGAATCTCTTTGCATGTACGTTTGATGTCATATAGGATTCACAGTTAATAGTGGGGTAATTAAAGTCACCCATGAATATGGCATTGGTTTGGATGGTCAGTGTTTCTAATAAGTTTAAATACATGTTATGGGTTTCCTTGGTCATAGAGGGGGGTCTATATCTTGCAACGAAGTGGTATTGGATTTTACCTATGGTGATTTGAACATGGAGCAACTCAAGTGCATTGTCCTGTTTGACCAGCCTTGAAGTATATTTATTTTTGATGTAAATAGAGACACCTCCACCTTTATTTGTTTATTTATTTTATTTATTTGCAGTTGGTTTATTTATTTGCAGTTGGTTTACCAGGATAGTCCACTGGGCCAATAAGAACCGTTTTCAATGGAGTCCTGGGGAGAAAAGCTCCAAAACAAAGGTTACAAAAAGATTACAGCAGTTTACAATTTCAATCATTTGTAGGTTAAAGACAAAGCTTCATAACAGTGGTAACAAAAAGATTATAGCAGTTTACATTTTCAATCATTTGTAGGTTAAAGACAAAGGTTTAAAACAGTGGTAACAAAAAGATTACAGTCGTTTACAATTTCAATCATTTGTAGGTTAAAGACAAAGCTTCAAAACAGTGGTAACAAAAAGATTACAGTAGTTTACAATTTCAGTCATTTGTGGGTTCAAGACAAAATAAAGAGTAAGCATTTACAATGCAATTTTTAGGTTTCATTTTGTAGAAAGCTAAGATTTAAGCAGGTGCAATAAAATTGTTAGGTTAAAAAGTTATAATTTTGTAGAAAAACAAAGCATTGCTGCAGTAAATATATAGTTTCTTGAGTGGAATAGTGGGATAAGAGAATTATAAGATGTCATTACAGTTGGCTTATTATTTGGTGTCTGGTAATACATGATAAAGTAGCCTGTAGGAAGTGGAGAATAGGCTACGAGGGGGTGGGAGCAGGAGCATTCCCATGAGGATGTTAGATGTGAGTGCAGTGATTTTTTAAAAGCAGGGAGGCAGGTGGTGATACGGATGGAGGGAGGAAGGGAGTTCCATAGGCGTGCCAGGGCAAAGGACAGGAGGTTTTGTCCTGGAGAGTGAAGGGGTTTGTACAGTTCTATTAGGTTTTGGTTATTAGATATTAGGAGTCTTTGTGGCAGGTGTATTTTAAAGGTAGAGCTGAGAGAGGGACAGAGGGAGGGATGAAAAATTAGTTTGTGAGCAAAAGTGAGCTGAGTATAGGAGAGATAGTTGGGAAGCTCTAGCCAGTTAGGTTTGTGGAGAGATGCACAGTGATGGGTAGATGATTTGTGGCTAGTGGCAAATTTGGCAATTTTATTATAAAAAGAAGACAGTTTTGTCTTGAGAGATGATTGTAGGTTTGTTAGGAGAGGGGTACCATAAAGGAGGGAAGGGATGAGAAATGTAGTAGTGAGAGTGAGCTTAGTAGATGTAGTGAGGAATCGATTGTGTCAGTAGAGCATGCCAAGTTTTTGGTGTTTTTTTTATGTTTAGTTGTAGGTGGCTATTGAATTTAAGCTGGTCATCAATCTGGACTCCTAGTAGTTTGGTTTCAGATACCAATTCAAGAGGTGTGTTATTCTGGCTAGTGACGGAGAATATTTTTCTATAAATGGTGTTGGTTTTTGAGGGGGTAAATACCATAAGTTTGGTTTTTGATGCATTGAGTGCTAGATGATTGTCCTTCATCCACTGTTCTGTGGTAGAGAAGGTGTCTTGAGTCAATTTTAAGGGAGCGGGGATGGATGTGGCTGCACAGATAATAGTAGAATCATCTGCATATTGAATAAGTTTAGCATGAGGAATTGAGTGGAAGAAATCATTTATGAATATATTGAAGAGGAGAGGACCCAAAATGGAACCTTGGGGGACACCAGTGGGTGTGTTAAGGAAAGAGGAGATGGCTTTTTTCCACTTGACAGCTTGTTGCCTGTTGGAGAGATAGCTGGTGAACCAATTGAGAGAGGAAGGGGATAGGTTTAGGTTAAATAGTTTAGTTAGGAGAAGGTTGTGAGAGATAGTATCAAAGGCCTTAGAGAGGTCAAGAAAGAGGGTAGATACGGTAGAGCCAGAATCTCTGGCTTTATTTACAGTTTCCAGGAAGGAAAGGAGAGCAGTCATGGTGCTGTGGCTGGGTCTAAATCCGTGTTGTGTGAAAGTTAGTAAGTTATTATCTAGGAGATAGGGAAGGAGTTGAAGATGGATACATTTTTCTAGAAATTTTGATATAGGAGAGAGGATGGCGATGGGACGAAAGTTAGTAATATTGTTATTATTACCTCCTTTGTGCAAAGGAATGATGAAAGCCCTTTTCCAGAGTTTGGGTACAAGACCTTCTTGGATAGAGCGATTAGGATCAGGAATTAAGACCTTATGAAATACAGCTGGGCTCAATAAATAGATTTAATTCAACCAGGTTTAATGCCACTAAATAATTAGCAGGTCCTCCAAATAAGTAATACAGAAGAATCTTAATTTTATAGACACTAAGGGAAATGCGTCGTTCTGACAACAAACAGAGTGGCATGTTAAACATCCACGTGATAGGCACTTAAACCTAGATAGCCGTTTTGTATGCGCGTAACCATAAGCAGTTGTTGCAAATACGTTTCATATAATTCCTTTCACACAATATTACAAACATAGGATAGTACAGTTCAACAAATATCAGCTTGGACAACCATTAACATCCTCAGTGTTAATTAAAACATTAATGTAACTTACAATATAAGAGTTCCTCTGGGGCCAGGGACTCTCAGCAGCCAGGGCAAAAGCAGGAAATAATAAAGATGGTGCCACGTAGGGCTTCCCAACTATATGCTCTTTGGGGAGGATATGAAGTGGGAGGAGGAGGAGACAGGGAAAAAGGGCAGACAGGTAGATCAGGGAGGGGCATAGACTCTAGGTATGAGAGTAAGCAATGTGGAGTATCCAATGGTAAACCATTAGTGTTAATACTTACATCTATTTTATTTATTGTGCCAGATGCGTGAGAGAAAGGAAAGGCATGGGCATGTAAGAGACCTACAATGCAGCTATGAATTTGTCTTTATTTCACATGTAGTGATTATGAACTAACATGACTACTCATTAAAATTCTTACATCTGCACTCAAGTGAACACTCTCTGTATCTGAATAGTAGGCACATTCTGATTATGAAGATGATGACATAATTACATTGAATTTAAGGACTATAACCTTCAAGAATATGTTGTCTATCAAAGTGAATGATCTTTGTCACAGTTACTAACTGCATGACTGGTAATCTGTGCATCTTCTTTAAAGCACACTTGGTAATATCATTTTATTATATATCCTCTGGTTCCAACCTTGCTGCATTTTTTCTTTTATTTGAAGTACATCATTGTGTCTTCAGATAATTTTCTTTGGTGCTGGAAGGTTCTTTTCCCACTCCTAGTGATTGGATTGTTGACACTGCACTCCAGTATGGGGAGTGGTGTGTTGTATCATGATGTATTGTCCTTTGGATGAAATCTTAAACTGTACTCTCATCTGCTTGAGATGGTGATAGGTCAGGTAGAAAAAGATCCCACTGCACCTATCTCACCATTTCATTCCAGTTATGCAACCTCCCCAAATGGTCCTTCAGTAAAATGAAATAATACAAAGAACTGCCCCCTGGAGACAGTCTCAAAGAGTAAGTGCCATTTAACACTGTTTCTTAACTTGTGGTGATGACCACTATTTTCTCACTTTAGGTGATGACCGTTACTAGTAAAACCAGCCCGCAGTAGTGGTGCTGCGATAGCGTTGTTGCCTCACAGCAAACTTTAGTCCCTGCCTGTGAAGTAGCTGGTCTAAATGTGTGGAAGGCATTATAACCATACACGAGGCTTTAAACCACGTCTCTGGGACTGCACAGACATCCGCATTCACTAGGGTAAAGAGAGCTTCAAGGGAGTAGAGTTTTTTGTTTAGGCTCCTAGCATTGAGCAGTAATACCTTCAGATTCAATTGGTTTTGATTTGCTATGTCAGAAGTGCTTTCAGTTTGGCATTGCCTAAAAAGGGCACTATGGGGGAAGACAATGTTTTAGCTAGTATTCGAATGCCTAGAGGGGAGAGAAGATGCAAACCATCCCTGGCAAAGCAGTGTGAATTGTTAACCATCTCCTTCCATACTGACAAATACTACACCCCCTTAGAATGACACCAGAAACTAAGTCAATTATTAAAGTCAATCATATTTTGTTTATATTGTAGCATCATCCTTGGAGAAGGTAAAATGCTTCTCAATGCTAGGCTCATACCAGCCTGAGATACATATTTGGAAAGCTCTATGATGTCTCTCTTCATATAGTCTAGGGAGGTATGTCTCAGGTCATTTATTCCCACATGGACTGTGACTGAGTCATATTGGTAATTGTGATCCAATGACCTGAGTGCATGTAGTATGTGGTGGATCCTAGCCTCTAATAAGCAACTGAATGTAACTTTCTCCTTACTTAGCCTGGTGAGAGGGACATCAGTGTGTCTCACAATGGAATCTCCAATGACAAGTATATTGGATTGTGTGGTGAATTGCTTTATGGGCTTAGAGGTAGAGACTGCAGGTGATTTAGCTCTATATGTTGATGTGGGTGTTGCTTTGAAAGACTGCATTTGGGGGTGCTGAGGGTATTTCTTATGTGTACTTTGTCTAGGAGGTCTTTGTGGTTTAGGAAGGTTACATGTAAGTGCCTCAATATATGTGGATCTATAAGTCTGCTTAGAATTGTGCATGATGGGTGCAGCATGTGTACTACTGACAACCTTATTGACATTAGGAGTAGTTTTATGTGAGAGCTTTGCCTCCAGTGACATTGTGTAAATACATCTCTCACATACCGTATCAGTTTGTTTGAGAATTAACTGGTTGTCAGTAAACATGAAGCAATTTCTACATTTCCTCAGGATGTCCATATCCACCAAGCCAGTAATGGAGACAGTAGGAAAGTTCATATCCATGGCAACAACCCCTTTTTATTGATTAGACTGTTGGAGTGAGAATATCAGTCACTGTCAGGATTATCTGCTTTGCAACTGTGTGGACAGTGCTTTTCACTGCAAACTAGTTGTCCTGTGTGCAACTAAATATTGGAGAAATTTCAATTGTACTTTTACAGGAAAAATGTCACTCAAGCTATCTGATCCTGTACATAGCACTGCCAAACACTTGAGGGGAAACTAATACACAGACCCTGAAAATATAAGGATGAAGTATTTAGGCAAATATTCTGAAGTTCGAAAGAAATCAAGCAGTACTTACTGAAAACAAAGAATTAGCTTATCAAGAATGGTGACAAGAGGGGAGTCATGTAAATGGCTACTACTGGGCTACTACTAATGCTGGTCTCACCACAGCTGCAATCTTTTGGGATAAAATACTCCTTTGCTTCTTCTCTCACCAGGAACATATTAGTACCAGTCCCAAGAAGAGAAGCAGGCCACACCTGGTTTGGTGATCTACAGTCTTGTCCCAGATTATGAAAGGGTCTGTAGGCGTGTAGCCTTTTTCTGATAGATGCCTTAAATAGCAACCAGATCAATGTGGTACGTTAAGCACAGGTAATCACTCTACAACCAGAAAGGGTCAGGAATCAATGGACTCTGCTCCCACTTTCACCAGGATCAGAATATAAGCACAGATTCCAAGCTGTCACCTGTAAAGCAGTCTTTAGGCTTTCTGGTGATCAGCAGTCTCCAGGAAATAATGTCACTGTACTCCTTCTCTCTCCAGGAGAAAACAGAAGCACTAATCCCAAGAGGACTATTGAGAGGCAGAATGCGGGCTCTCCAGTAACTAGTGGGCTTGCAATATATACTTGAAGGTAGGATGTAAACAAATTGTTTATCCTAAACACTGCAGTATGCATTAAGCAGTTAGATATTAAAGTGGGTAACTTGTCTAAAAAGTTAAGTTTTAGTGGACAGCCACTTTTTTAAAAGAGCAAGATATATTTTGTATTCCCGTACTATGTAATACACTAAGATGGCCAATAAATTTTAATAGTTGAAGGGGAGTGATTTCACAAAATGATAATTTTGTGCTTACTCACACCAGCCAGTAAAAGCAGAGAGGAAACAATATATATGGTCAAATTAATATAAGGGGCAGGCAACTAGAAAGACAATGGTGTTTAAGAACACAACAATAACGGGGTAGGAGGGTGGAAATATTTCTGCCTGACTCACAAGAGACAATGCTGTGGTCTCTTTTCAAGTTTTAATATGCATTTAAAAGCAGAATACAAGTAAAACACAGTACAAAGAAAACAAAGCACATTATACAAAACAGAAAAAGGCAATAAAGTAATACAAAATACAAGAAATAAAAAGCAAACTAACATTTCCCTTACAGCAAAATGTCACAGAGTCTGTGTGAACCTTTCCAGTAAAGCTCTGAAATGTTTTATTTTACCCTATTAAATCGAGGGTTTAGTTCCTAGCTCCACCCCCTTAGTTCATAGATGATTAACCTTAACTGAACTGTTCTAACTTATGAGTGACTCCTTAATTGACCTTTTCTAATTTCTGTTTGACTCACTAAAGACAGAGCTGTGGTCTCTTTTCAAGGTTTAATATGCTGTTAAAAGCAGTATGCAAGTAAAACATTAAAGAAAAAAATCACAGTATCCAAAATAGAAAAAGGCAATAAAGCAATACAAAATATAAGAAATAAAAAGCAAACTAACCTTTTCCTTACAGCAAACTGTCACAGAGTCTGGGAGAGCCTTTCCAGTAAAGCCATAATACCATAATAGCATATATTCTTTTCCATAATATTCTTCTGTCCATTCTCCTCTGTATTCTCCTCAAAAAAATTATAATCTGTTTTATTTAGTGAGGTGAGCCTCCAGTTTTTTTCATTCTTTCCATCTTTCTTCCATATAAATGTTTAAGTCTCACTACACAACTCTTCACAAACACACCCTTCCTTCCCTTCCTTCATCCATTCATTCAGTACATTTGCATACTATATTTGTTAATCCATTAATTTATTGTACATTCCATACCCTATACCACCTGAGGCTGATACTGAATCAGCATTTACTTTCCTAAGTACTTCATCCAATTCACTAATAATAAATTACTTTTCAGTTTCTTCCTTAACTTGTGAATTTTTTGTCACTCTCCATTCCCTCTTATGTTCTTACTTTTTACTCATATATATTTTCTACAAGCTGTACTACAATACTCATAGTTTGGTCTTCTGATCCTTTCAGATCTCCTTTTACATTTGTCATTTCCCTCATTATACTAATGTTCTTCTTTACTATTTTATACAAATATGCAGGTACCTCCTCCCCTCTTCTTATAAATAATATATGTCTAAACAGTAATGACTTAGGTTTTTCTCAATTTCTTTTACACGTTTCTCTCCTGTATTATTCTCTAAATTTTCTGATATATTTCTATACATTTTCTCATACTTCATTTTCTCTTCCTTTCTTACATCATCCCAACATTGAAAAAAAAAATTTTTATACTTTTTAAATTCAAGCCACTATTCAGACCAGATTTTATAGAAGTCCTTCATGGTGATACGATCCTTTCATAACTTTAGCACTTCCCAAGCTTCAGTTTCTTCCCATAATTTCAAACGTATCACTTTGCTTTTGCCTTCCTATTTTAACATACTTCCTTTTTTTCCATCACATACATCCATATTGCTAAATGTTCTGAAAAATGCATCACAACTGTATTACCATTTGCTACCGCCAAGCCTTCTGATAATACAAGATAATTAATTTCAGATCCAAATGCCCCCTTCTGTAAGTCCATTGGCTTTTGTTCTACACAGTTAATTTACAGAATGTTATCAGCTCCAATATTTTTACATCTTTTCCTTTCTTTCCACATTTTCCCCTTAAATCACAAAGTCCCCTGCAATTATAATGTTTCATATTAACCACCATTTAGTCTAATATTTGATTAAATTAATTTCTCTTTCCTTGCTAGTTATAAAGCCATATAATGCTATATATATATATATATATATATATATATATATATATATATATATATTTTTTTTTTTTTTTTTTTTTTAATATGTTGTCTCCACCTCACATCCACAACCATTAGCTTTTCCATACTTACCAACAATACATTAGAGGGAAAATTCAATAAAGCTTGCACAAAAGTTTTCCCCATGTGCACATCATGCCTTGATGTGTACATGGCCATGAACAATTTTATATTAAATAAACTCCATGTAGTGGCATACATGCACGCTCAACTACTGAACCTTTCTTGCAATGCAAATTTGGCTTAAGTAAATTAATTTTATGCAAATTAACCAGGTGGAGTGATGCAACAATCCGCAATAGATCTATGTAGACTCAGTGTCCTTGTTAGTAGTGTACATGGAAATTTTCCATGCACAGGAGTCTATACTGAAAGAAGGAGATGTGAAAGTCCACAGGTTTGGGCATAATTCACCTGAAAAGGTAAGGTCTCATAAATAAATGTTTGAATCATACACCATGGATGTTTGAAAACAGTAGGTATTATGTAAAATTAATAGTTATATTTGTTTAAATCCCTGCATGTTTGTGCTATGCTCTACATTATGCAAATATGTTTAACATAAAAAAAAGAAATAAAAATATAAAAGAACACGATAATGTACACTAGAAAAAAATACTGTAAGACCTTGTATCGGGTCTGCACAATCATGCTTTTGTGCTTTTAACCAGTTTACAGGGCTATAAACTATGTAGTTTCTAGGCTGTCAGCATGAATATTATGCAAATGACAGGTAAATGCCATGGATGTGTTGAATCGCTAAAGGGAGAAACCATGTGCAGATATCCACTTTGTGCAGGCTCCTACATGGTGTTTATATTTCCACTGGATGTGGGTTATATCAGCAGGGTGGGTCATGTCACTTTTAGGAGTTTTTTTGTGCCTTGTGCGCATGCTTGTGCAGGATTGCACTCTCCGCAAATGGTTTGGATGTATTGTTATGCAATCAGACTAGCCACATCACATTCATGAGCCAAGCAACTATAAATGGAAACAAGATGTATTCAATTAACAATATACAGTTTTGCATAGCTATGCTGCATGATGCTGCACATAGCGCATAGTCGTGCACTAAAGTAAGGCCTTTAAATCATGTCACTTATACCCTTAGCAGGTGAACTGCATCATAATTAGCTAATCCCACATGGTGGACCTACTCCAGAACTGTATAACGTATGCATACACCCTACACTCTGATTTTCCCTCAATACTCTGAACCATTAGAGTAGAGACTTGGATATTTTAACTGAGATAATGCTAAGGGCTGCTGCAGCTATTCTACATCTGTATGTGCTAGATGCCGAAGTCAATGCTGCTGGTGCTGCTCACAATAGGCCTAGGCTGAGAAGTATAAGAGTGTTCAGGCCCAGGGTAACCTTGCAGGAGCTTTATGAACTGGAAATTTTAGAGCACTACAGGGTGGACAGGGACATGTTACAAGAACTCATTGGGCTCCGTCATCCTCAGTTCAGAGCCAGAGCTAACAGAGGTTAACCCATCCCAGTTGAAACTAAGGTATGTGTAGCCCCTAGGATACTAGCTACAGGTACTTTTATGATGGGGGATTCACAGGCATCTGCATCCAGGATACTCCACCAATTCCTGGATGCTATGTTCCCACATGCCAGTGAGCACCTATCTTTTCCCCTTTTCTCTGAGGACAGGGACAGCAATATGCAACAGTTCTACAATGCACCACACTAGCCTGAAGTACTGGTTGCATAAGATTGCACTCATGTACACATCAAGGCATCACCTGGTGAGCAGGGTAGGATCTACATTAACTGCATGGGATATCACTCCATCGATTGCCAAGCTGTGTGCAATCCTCAGGAGATTATCATGAATGTGTGTGCTAGCTACCCTGGCATTTATCACAACTCCCATATCTGGCACACATCACAGCTGTACCAGATGTTTGCTAGGGGGAACATCACAGAGGGCCATTTACTGGGGGATGCTGGCTAAGCCCTGGAACTGTGGATGATGACACCCATAAGAAATGTACACACACCCATGGTAGAATGCTATAACGAGGCACACACACACAAACTAGAAACATCATAGAGCATGTGTTTGGGTTACTGAAGTCACAGCCCCCGTGCCTTGATATACCTGGTGGAGCCTTGCATTATACTCTAAGCACATATTCAAAAATATTCACAGTATGTGCTATGCTACACAATCTGATCCTGCAGAAATAGCTGCAGCAGGATCAGCAAAGGGAAGGGATAGACAGCCCCTCACCAGTGCCTAGGTCACTACAGCTACAGTCACAGGAGGATTTGGAGGAGGGGACCCCCTGCTAATGTCCCTGTAGGCAGATGTAGATGTGCTCTGTATTCCCTGGCTTTGTCTAAAAGACAATGCATAGTGCATTCACTTACAACCTAGGGACCTTGGGATTAACACCTTACTCCTACTCACATAGATATATTAAAATGATACCAGGCACTCACATATCCTGTACCTAGCCATGTATTGGCCGTGTACTGCTTGCATCAGACAGAGTCCGCCCTGAGCTACAGCTGTGTCAACAGTGCAAGGTAAGTCCTTAAACTACACAGTATTCTAGTGGATTATTATGATGTGTCATTGTAGCTATGGACCTACTACATTATGCAGGTAACCATAGTGGGGTATTTGGACATAAATTACATCCACATGGGACTACACAAGCCCATTCAAATATCATGTCTCCATTTGTAATCAGTAGGCCTCATGCATGGAATATTCATGTAGTCCTACTGTGACAAATTATTGGTACATCATTCAAAGGAGATGCTAGAAAGTGAGGCTAAGTGATAGACTAGTATGTATCCTAAGAGAACATGGGGTTTGTTCCTCCACCCCTCAAAACAGCAATGTCCCCTTGTAACTGCCATAACAGTAACTCATCTATGCTATATGAGCATTTCATACAGTTAGTATGCCACAAAGCCTCAGGACCAGTAATATAGAATTTGTTCTTACATTGTATGTGTTAGGTAACTAAGGAATAGCAATGCACATATTTATGCAGTGATTGTGTGATGAATGATCCAGTTTCTGTCAAGTTGCTTCTGTGGCTCAAAGGGCTAAGACAATCAGCTTGTATGATGTTATTCAGGGCTCTCATCCCAAGATAAACAGATATTTTGAATGTGAACTAGTAATAAGTTGTGTTGTACATACTGTGACTCTGTGTGTGCTATACTAGTATTAACCTCTCATTCATATTAATTCCATATTTGCTCGCTGCACCTAATATCTATAACCTATTTAATAAGTCTTAGCCAGTTTGTGCAAAGCACAGCAGTGCAGAAACAGGGACAAAGGTCAGACTACATAACAAAAAAAAAAAATTCCATCCTGGAGTATAGGTAGATGTGGGCTGAAGTCATTGTTTATGGAACAGTAAGTCTCTGAAGTAAGCAATGCACCTCCCACTGCTTAACAATGTGCAAACAGGTCCAAAAAATGTCAATGTGCATGTCTGTACACTTAGTTAAGCAGAGTGCAAATCCATTGTGCCTTGTGTAATTTATATTAAAATATATATATATATATATATATATATATATATATATATATATATATATGAATATATATATATATATATATATATATATATATGTCTCTGTCTCTCTCTCTCTCTATACATATATATATATATATATATATATATATATATATATATATAAAACTATACATATCACACACACACACATACACACACACACTCACACACACACACACACACACACACACACACACACACACACGGTGTGTGTATATATGTATATATATATATATATATATATATATATATATATATATATAGATATATAAATGTATATATATATATATATATATATATATATATATATATATATATATATATATATGTATATAGATATATATATATATGTGTGTGTGTGTGTGTGTATTATTATATATATATATATATATATATATATATATATATATATATATAGAGAGAGAGAGAGAGACAGAGACAGCTATATATAAAATGTATATAATATATATATATATATATATATATATATATATATATATATATCTACATATATACACTTTCGCGAAAAGGCAAATAAGCGAACAGCAATGGGGGCTATTGCTTAGATCACAGCACAGCGGGGGTAAGGGAATATTCCCTTTCCCCACTGTAGTGCAACCGTGGAGTGAGAATATAAAAGTAGCGGGGGTACAGCCCCCCACATGGGGGGTGCAGGGGGGCTTGCCCTCCTGCATAAATATGGGTAATCGTGTGTTTTTTTTATTTTGTTTGGTTTTTTTTTTTGTTTTTTTTTGCTAATCTGTTTTTTGCAAAAGTGCATTTCAGTAAAAGTGCACTTTTGCGAAAAACAGCTTGCGCTATTACGTTTCGGTGAAACGGAATTTTGATGGGTCAAAGTAAACCCATATATATATATATATATATATATATATATATATATATATATATATATATATATATATACATATATATATATATATATATATATATATATATATATATATATACACATATACAGATAGATATAGATATAGATATATATAAACATACATACATATATATAGGTCTACTCTATTTAAATGAAAGTACATTTGAATGAATATGACTTACATGAGCTGATTTCTCCAAAACGGCACTTCACCGAGCTCACGGACTGCCGAAATCCTTTCCCTGTGAAAGGTACCACTTGGTCTAAAGCTAATCTCCTGGTATTAAGTGATAACCTGGTAAGAGTTCAAACCCCCATAAACCCTAAGATATCTGCTGCCTATGCAGAACTGTTCACAGAAACCCTGTACAAGCATGTTAATAGCTGCATAGAGGCAGTTGTACCCACCAGGAAGAAGTACAGAACTAATTCAAAAAACAAGCCACCTGGTTGAATCACAAAATTAATAGGCTATAGAACAGAAGCAAGAAAATCATGGTAAAACTTAAGAGGTGCAGCATTTAGCAGGTAAAAGCACTCTCATAAAACTAAAGAAACTCAGAGGACAAAGTCTACCACAACCAAATTTGGGGTAATATTGACTTCCCAGGCCAAGGATACCCAAAAAAGCATTCCTTAGCTATGGCCTCAACCTCAAAGCCAATACACAATTGTGGACTGAGCTCATTGTAAATGGAACCACCTCTAATAAGCCAAAAAAATATAACAAACCTCCTGGCTGATAAATTCAGCTCCAACTTTACCCTTCTTTCCCCCTCAACCTTCCCTCCGGAAGTACCATCAAATATATCTCCCCCTACTATCACTAGGGAGCAAACCCTTAATGCTTTCTACAAGATCAATGACACTGCATCAAAGGGCCCATACAATATCCCAGGATGCCTTCTAAATAGCAGGAAACATGACCGATCAAGGTGTCTGGAGTTACTATTTAACTGTAGCATCCAAACAGGCTTTGTATCTCATGAATGGAGAACAGCAACAGTCAGCCCTCTGCACAAAGGTGGGCCATCTAGAGACCCCAGAAACTACAGACCCATAAGTCTCACTAGTCTTATATGTAAATCCATAGAAAGGATTATCATGGAAATGATCAGTAGAGATATAGTAAACTTCCAGACATTGGAACCATCCCAGTTTGGTTTCTTCAAGGACAGATCATGTCTACTCAACCCGCTGAACTTCTTGAGAAGGTCACCAAAGCAATGGATTAGGGAAAAATGGTTCACACTGCCTACTTTGACATGGCCAAGGCATTTGACACAATACCCCACTTGGGCATTGTTGACAAACTCAAGAGGTTAGGTACAAACATGTATGCCACCTAGTGGATACCCATCTAGCTCACAGAAAGGACCCAGTAAGTTAGTATTACAGAGTCCACCTCTACAAAGATCCCAGTCACAATTGAAGTCTGTCAGGGATCAGTCTTTGGACCGCTCCTTTTTGGCATTTACTTCTCTGAAGTCAAGGCCGATGTCAGTGGTCTCTGGCTGACTAAATTTGCAGATGATTGCAAATTAAGAGCTGCCATTGAATCCCACACTGACATAAATGTTCTTCAGGAGAGGCTGACACAGACAAACAACTGGTGTCAGAGCCATGGGATAAAGGTAAATGTCAGGAAATGCATAACAGTATCCTTTGGTAAATCATCCACCCTGGTAACTATCAAATTGACAACACACCTCTTACAGTTGCCCTAGTAGTCAGGGACTTGGGACACCAATAGATAATAGTCCCAATAGATAGTAATTTAGCCTTTGACCATCACGTGTCTATAGTAGTGAGGAAATCATTCTGTGTTGTGCAACTTATAAACAAGGCATGGCATTTAAGTCCAAGGAAGCAATTTTTCCACTGTATGTGGCATCCATCAGACTTGTCATGCAATGCCCCCTTTGGTATGCACCTAACCGGCCACATCCAATAACTGAAATGTCCACAGATGTTCCTCACTAAAAGAATACAGGGCATAAGTAAAATGTCCTATACAGACCATTTCAAGGCCCTCTCCCTGCAGTCTGTCTCCTACAGGCTTTTGAGGGGACATCTATGCTTGACATACAGGCACTGTCAGACCCTACTCTGATGGACCTCCTGCATATCCACAAAACAAAGACCACCAGAATTACCCATTATAAAGACTCAGCCCTTGCCTGTGATATAAATAAGACCTGCTGGAGAGACAAGTATGTATCCCAGAGACTACCCCATCTATGGAACAGGCTCACTATCCATTGAAGCAGAGTTCCTCCCTAACCCAATTCAATTGCAGTTTGGAAAATTTGGATGGGGAACAGGAAATTCATCCCTGGTTTGGCACCTGTGTCTCTAATGGACATAGACAACCTGAAAATGTTTCATCTCCCAGGCCCCTACTTGTAAATGTTTCATCTCCCAAATCTCTGCTTACACTTATCAAGGGTGTCACAACTTGTCAAAGATTTGGGATGCATGACTAGACTTAAAAAAGCCTTGTGGTTATTAGCCTAGTAAACACCTACGAACCTATACTGTACTACTGCTCTGATGACATTTGTCTTCTGCGCTGACATACAATTCTGTGCTCTGACATTGATGGGTTGACTGTAGATATGTACCCATAGCTGTGTACTACACAATACTGGAAGAGAAACATACATATTTCCATGAGACACATTTCATCGTGTGACTCTACAACCCTTACAACAGCATCCATTTTAACACAGACAAATTATTATGCTGTTCACAGTATAAATGGTAAAGTACTATATCTGTAAATGACCAGAACAAGAAGCATGACAACAGAACCGGTGGGTGAAAGGAAGTCATACTAATTTAGATAGTCGTCCCAGTGCATCAGACACATAGTTTTATTTCCCTGCATCCATGAGAAAGATGACTGGAATGTGCCACAGATATCACTTGCAGAGGGTGTTGTGTGGGGGTGCAGGAGGCCTAGGCCGACCCAATAGGTTGGCAAGCGTTTGTGTGAGTAAGAAAGGGAAGCAAGCAAGATGGTCCATGGAAATGGTCTGTGTGTGTTGGTAGGTGTCCTCAATGTGACAATGGCCTTTGAGTGTCTGCATGAACACAGCCAAGTTCAGTGCTAGCCCTATGAGTCTGCATATTGGACAGCTGTGATCTGTGCAGTTCATTGTCTCCACCCCCGAACATGAGGACTGGCTCAGCCAGGAGTTGCACTGGCACCCTCATGCCAAGTTTCAGATGCTGTGCTACTACCTGAAGGTGACTGATGTCTGCTGGGCATGTGTCCTATAGGAGAACACCCAGGACCATGACCCCATGGCTTGCTACATCTTCGTATGGACAGCACACTCCGCTGAAATACTAGATGCACTGCCACTATGGGAGTGTGACTGGGCACGGCCACGAAGATGTAGTTGCTGACCTACGCCAATGAGGCTGAAGCTCAACTCCAGTCAGATGTTCCATCACAGACAATGTGTGTTCAATGACAGATGGTCTGCAATCTGTCTCTGACCTATCTCTTTCCACTGTGTCAGTCAACTGATCCAGGGTATCAGCAACACAGTGGAGGCAGTCACAGATGCCAGACTGTGCTGCTTCTATAATCCTGAGCAATAGTCAGGAATTCCTTTCCAAATGTGCCTATGCCTCCATGATGGCCTTAAACATAGGCCGAGTGGCACATGATGAGACACCTGCAACAGGTGGTGGAGGGATAGCAAGACTCCTATGAGCACTTCTATGAATTTGCCTTTGTGGAACCTCAACAACAGTTTGACTATGGCCAGTGTCAGCAGTCACTGAAGCCACAGTAGCCATGCTTCCCTGCTCAATGCCCCCACCCTCCCTGTGGCCTGAGGGGACTGGGTATGCATAGGCATATTGGCTGTGTACTGTGATAATGAGGGTGGCCGAGACATGTAAACCTCTGTGTCTGATTTAACCTCTGCAATCCTCAGCTGTGCCTCAATTTGGCCACCATCATTATTAGAGTCTGAAGAGGCACTAACATCAGGTGGTGTAGTGGTGAAAGACCAACCTCCCTGGTCACCTGTGATAAAAAGGAAAAAGCAATACATTGATATCTGCACCACTATGCTCTGCACTACTATAGTGCAATATATGTTAAACTATATGAACTGCTGTCACTATTACAGACATTTATCACTCCCATCCTCACAGAGTAGGATGTGTGGACATTATTTTCTAACCCCAATCTGTAATGATTTGGAAATAATTATTCAAAAAACAACAATCTTTAGAAAAAAATGATGTACACTCTGGACATTCTACAAATAGCTGTACAGCTGACAGTAATGGCAATCATAAATGTCCTGACAATAGTTTTCAAGTCAATCACTATGGTCATATCTATGAGGCAGAGGTATGAGTCTAAACTGTGGACATTCAGAAAATATATATACAGTTGACAATTTTGCAGACAGTACATCAATTCAGCCAGCTGGCCTGGGATAACGCTTTAGCTAGTACATTGAAATATATCTATATTTCTGACATAACAGCTTTCTGCATACTATCAGCAGGAGCAAAGTCTCTTCCAATTCCTGACGGTCCTGAAAAAAGCTGAGAGAGAGGTAATAGCAACAGCACCACATGTTACAGTATAACAGGGGATAATATGTCCAATAATCTCATATCTACAGTAACTGCAATGTTAAAAGGTATGCGGGTGACAATCTGTACATGACCATAAATCTGTAGCTAACTTACTTTCCACTAAAAAAACTGACACCCATGTAAAACTATACACACCTTGACAGGATGAATGCAACAGTATTCTACTGCTGATCTAACTAAGCATACCTGGAAGCACATCTTGAGAGCAACATGTGGCACGCACATCCACAACATATTGACTGATGGATGTCTGGGAGCTGTCCTGTGTAGCAAAGTTTGCCAAGAATTCTTCTGTGGCTGTGAGAGGAGGTTTTGCTGTAGGCCCACCACCAGTGATCTGATGATCCCTCGCCATGTCAGTTGCACACTTCCTTGCTGCATTGATCATGTCTGTGGTATGATGTCGCATCTGCTCATAGCTACAATTTTGATGACCCTTGGCATTGATGTTGTGTCCCAGTTCATCCCCAGGGCTACACATTCTGATCTATTTGCCCTTCCTTGGGACAGCATGGCTTGATAATGTTGTTGCAACACCTCAATGATACAGCCATTTTCAGTCACAGAAAATGGTGGCCTGTGATGTGCATGCATAACGTTTACTGAAACACAAAGAAATGAGAACACATATAAGGATTACATACATTAGAGTAAACTATGTAGAAATAGAGCAGTAAAGGAAGGCTCTCAGTATTCACTGCTGCATTACAAATCGCATATTCAACAGTGTGCCAAAAATACAATGAGTGTGGATGCAACTAGAATAGTAGCAACAGTGACATATTTCTGTTAGTGCCATGACAGATACTCACATATGCTCACACACTCAACTCAGCAGTCCATTGTAGTGTGCCTCATAGCAGGAAATACCCCCCCCCCTAAAAAAAAGAAGTATAAACAAGAGGGCCAACAAACAGTACTGTACTACTACAACTGATATCAAAGGAATTACCTAGGAGATCTGTGTACCTAGTTATTACACATCATTATACCCTCAGTGTACTCTACATTCTCTGTATGTCTAATAGGGCTGGAGATGAAAGCCATGTCATGAGTACAGTTCTAACTAATGCTTACTGATGTAATCCTCATTCTCCCTAAGTATATTCAAACATATGGCTCATGTAGGAAACAAAGTGGATACATACCTGATAGAGGACAATAGTCCTCTGTTGAAATATACTTCTCTACAAGAAATGTGTCAACAAGTTAGACATAAGAAGTAACCCTCATCCACACTTGTTTTCCTAGCTACAAATTAGAGTTTTTATGATGGTTGTAATTAGTTGATTGCATCTGAACCAATCTGTGGTTCAGAAATGCTAAATGTAGCCTACACTGCTGATTTACAGTATCATCAGCCAATCCCATACAACTACTCAACAAAATATAAGGCCTTGATGCAGATTCTATCCCCTTTCTGATATGTCAAGGTGAAAATTAGTGAGATAAAGATACAAAGTCAGCACAGAAAGAACGATACAAGCTGAAGCTACTGCTGCTACTGGAAATAGTCATAGACAGAGAGGGTGAAGACTTTGCAGGAAGACAACACAGAAGAGTAACTGTAGCACCTGCAGCAGCCTTGATGAAAAGCCAGAGCAAGATTGAGGAAACTCATCTCACTTGAAATTAAGGTATGTGCTTAAGACTAATCTCACTTGAAAGTAAAGGTATGTGCTTAAGGTAAGTATGTTGGCCACAGGTATCATTAACAGAGTAATAGGCAATATGCTTAGTGTGTCCTAAAACAAGGTAGGAGGTACATTAACTAAAATGTCAACCACTCGAACAACTGCCAAGTCATGAGAAATGTCATTGTAGTCATCTGGAAAGTGTGTGCTGGCAATCCTTGCTTCTAGAATGACTCCTATGCATCTGTTACTTTTCATTTAGGTTCATAGGTTCATAGGTAGGTACTAGGCTATCAGCCCAAGGGCCTAAGTAAGCCTTGCCAACAAGGTTACCTGGCTTACGCCACCCAAGAAAGTTAGTTTCCTGTGCCCCTGTTGAGAAGAGCCACAGAAGTGATCCCCAGGGTGTATTTCCTATTTCCCATCCACTCATCAAGAATTTTCTTGAAGAGTGCTAATGAAGAACTTTGTTTGACATAGATGGGTAGCTTGTTCCAAAGTATAGGAAGCCTCTGGGACAGGAATCTATCCCTCCAGCTTGTCCTGTTTATTGCAGTGACAAGGTTTGGGTCCCTAGAGCATGTAGCTCAGAGAGATTGAGATTTCTTTAAGTGTAGCATGTCCAACAGCTCTGGGTTTAACATAGCTTTATATGTTAGGCAGAGATCTCCTCGGAGTAGGCAATATGCTACAGAGTAAAGCTGGAGTTTTTTGAGATGGTCAGTGTAGGACATCTGTTTGATGCCAGTAATCCTCTTTGTGAGGTACCTCTGTGGCCTTTCCAGCTGCTGCAGATGCCTTGTGAGGTACATTCCAAAAGGGGTGCTGTACTCTATAATTGGTCTAATGAGTGCCGAGTAGAGGGGAACAATGACCTCTTTTTCCCTGGATAAGAACCCTTTTGTGATGAGGTGTGCCACATAGAAGGATTCCAAGACTACTGTAGTGATGTGATTATCAAAGGAAAGTCTACTGTCCACCTGGGTCACAAGGTCTCTTATCACACATTCGGCGTTAAGTAGAATTTTACACCTGCGGTTGTCTGGAATACCATTGGCAAATCATTGTGGACTGCAGTCTGGAATTACTGGGCCATATTTGATTTATATAATTCAGATTCCTCTGGGAATTCATGCATTTGTACTGCATTGGGTGGATAAATAGGTGATGATGCAGTCATTCATATCACAATTTATAATGGTGTTGTACACATGCATATATATTAAATGATAGACAGACCTGTATTTGAACCCCGGACTATGTGAACCATAAAATAAATGTTTTCAAAGCATTTCACAGATTGAGCTACAGAGTCAGTGATATAACAGGTGTGTTTTTACATGTTGTACAGATAATTGCACACCAAACTGCTCATACGTTCATAGGTTCATAGGTAGGTACTTGGCTATTGGCTTTAGGGCCTATATAAGCCTAGCCAAAAAGGTACACTGGCTTTTGCCACCCAAGAAAATTATTTTCCTGTGTCCCTGTCGAGCAGAGCCTCAGAAGTGATCCCCGGGGTGAATTTCCTATTTCTCATCCAATCATCAATATTTTTCTTGAAGAGTGCTAAAGAGGAGCTTTGTTTGATATAGATAGGCAGTTTGTTCCAGAGTATGGGAAGTCTCTGGGACAGAAATCTATCCCTCCAGCATGTTCTGTTTATTGTGGTGACAAGGTTTAGGTCCCTAGAGCATGTAATTTGGAGGGATTGGGATTTCTTTAAGTGGAGCATGTCCAACAGCTCTGGCTCTGGTATAGCTTTGTATGTTAGACAGAGATCGCCTCTGAGTAAGCGATATGCAACGGAATAAAGCTGGAGGTTTTTGAGATGGTCTGTGTAGGGTATCTGTTTGAGGCCAGTAATCCTCTTTGTGAGGTATTTCTGTGGCCTTTTTAGTTCTTGTAGATTTCTTGTGAGGTACATACCAAAAGGGTTATTTTACTCTATAATGGGTCTACTCGTTACTGAGTAACGAGTAGAGGGGAACAATGACCTCTTTTTTTTCCTGGATGAGAAATCTTTTGTGATGAGGTGTGCCAGGTAGAAGGATTTTCTGACTACTGTGGCGATGTGGTTATCAAAGGAGAGACTACTGTCCACCTGTGTCCCAAAGTCTGTTATCACACTTTCGGTGTTAAGTAGACTACCGCCTATGTGGTAGTTCATGGGTACAGAGTTTCTACCAAAGGGGATGACAATGCACTTTTTGACATTGAGCTTGAGGCCATGGCTTTGACACCAGGCATCTGTCTCATTGCTGTTACACACCTCACTTATATCTATTACTATGTAAATGGCTTTATAGTGATTTTTCTGGCTTTATAGTGATGTATTTCTCTAACAGATTCCTAGTTAAATCCTTATTTTCCATTAATATTTTAGCAGATTTGCTGTGCAATGCAGAGCAATGCACAGTATCCCATAAACACGCTTAATGACAAGAAAAATGACAATAACTATGTTTTGCTTACAAAATCTGTGGTAATTAACTGGCCGTGTGGCTTGGTGGGTTGATGCACTATTGTTCAAGTCAGATGATACTGGGTTTGAAATAGGGCATAGGTTCACTTTTTGAACGTGGTTATTATGCTTTCACATATATGTAATAATAAACTACCATTTCGCTTAGCTTAGAGATGCTGTGCATAGAGTAGCAACTCACAATGATTCTTTAAAGGAAAGAAAATTGAGGAGATAGGAAAATGATGAAATGGGGTGCAAGCAGGTGGAAAAACATAGTGAAAGGCAGGTAGGAATGTGTAGGAATGTTGTAGTAAAGAAACATAGCTATCCATTTCTTCAAAAGCAACAACTGTGCACTTGCAAAGATTTTTAGCTGAATTTGGACGGTCACCCCCAAAGAGAAGAGTGACAACAACATAAGTGTGTTGTCAAGACAGTTGGATCAAATTAAGTATGCCCAGTGGACATGTGTGTGAAATGGAGAGCTATGTATGGGACAATACCTTTCTTTTGGGGGGGGGCAGGTGCCTTTTATTTTGTTTTTTTTTTTTTTAAGGAGAGAGGGGAATGTTGGGGAAGGGACATAGGAATGTGTGGGGAAAGTGAGGAAGACAGCATACAGCATTGGTGAGGGACACAAGAGGAAGGAAAACACCTTGGTTGGGGAGGGGTGGAGGGATCCAGTTCCCATGGATGTCAGACTTGGTAACAGTGTGACTCAAGTCCTCACCCATGGGACTGTCAGCACTCCACTTTCACTGCTCCTGTGGATGAAGTGGCTGCATCCACAGGAGCAGTGAAAGTGGATGCCAGTGGATGAAGCATGCAAGATAAGCATGCTCTCCATCCAGCATAGGTGAATGTCCACAGTCTGTTGCACAAGCCTACTCATCATGCCTGGCTGTTGTGAATGGGTGACATAGATATCCCCTCCACCTCCACTCCCAGAGGGGGGCACACTTCCTTCTTGTGGTGTGGAACTACCTGAATGAGCAGGTAGTGCAGAAGTACTATGGGGGGGTGTCACTAGGCAGTGGCTCAGACATGCTGGTCCCCAGTGCCTCAGCCGGGGGAGCCAAGACAAGTAAATTGCCAGGAACCAGCCTACCTTGTTGTGCTGTGGTAAATAAAATAGAAACATAAAGGCAAAAATGCAACTCAAACAAATCTAATGAATAAGATAAAAGAAAACAATAATGAATAATGGAAAAAAATTGAAAAATAATATGATAAACACAACAATACATAATGTAAATGAAAATGTATTTAACAACAAAGCAATATTAAATTATACATAAGGACGACATAAGAGGCATAAGTAATGTGATAATAACAAATGATAATAGTAAATATATTGATTAAATAAATAAGAAGAGAAGGGCTGGGGTGAGAGAAGAAAGGAGAACATTAGTAACTTCACAGATACTATAACAAAATGTACTACAAATAAGTACTTTTAAATATGTTAGATTTTACTTGTAATACTACTGACGGCTATGAAGTTTATTATTTGAAATACTACTCTGTTCCTTGCACACACACTATAGTTCAGATCATATTGCATCCAGAAATCATTCAATGTTGCTTATATTAGATATATGATGTTCAACGTAGGTACCTCTAAAACTCTTAGCATGAGACATTATGGCCCAAGCCATACATAATGGTGGAACAAAGACACAACAACAGAGAACATTCTTACATAGTGTACTCTTACAATAGTAGCAAGGTGTTCAGATAACAGATTTGCCATTAAAATGCATTTAGAGAGATGTCTAAAATCTGCAGTTCAGAGGACTGAGATTTTTTTCTAACATTGATCCTCACCAATTTACCAGAGACTGACTAGTTAAACAAGATCGTATACCAAACAGACCACACATATGGGACAATATTCAGTACATTCTGCAAAAATCATGACAGTTGTGTGGTATGTCCATGTACACTGATTACACTTGACAGCTGGCTATTCAAGGCACAGGTCTATGGGTGTGTACTTCACATGCAAGCATGGTTATGTTTTATTGATGAAATGCTAAAACAGTATTAAAAACAGCACAAGTTTTCATTTGGCTGGTGTGGGATTAGAACCTACAAGCAGTGACTACAGTAATATTGAACATTTTATTGGAACATTATCACAGCACTGTCTCCTTTTATACTTTACTGATTCGTGTTTTTCAAATCTTGCATTTGCACACATGTATAGCTGCTTTGGACTTCTGTTAACATACATGTTTATCATAATCTGTTATTGACTGCAATCAACAGCATATTCTTGACAATGAGCAGACCACAATATTGACTCTTAATCTGGGTATTCAGCAACATTAAGTAATGGCTGGAAGCTATACTACACACTACTGCATGCTTACTTGCTTTTACTTGCTTTCACAGTTCAGATATGCACTGCCACATTAATGAAAGACTGTGATGCCCCAGGTATTTCCAACATGTCTGTTAAGAGTGTAATACCTTTGTTTTTTATTTTATTATTAATATATTATTTAATTTATTACTTTATTGATTTTCATACATGCCATGATCTTGACTCATCCAGGCCAAATGCCTTGCATGGGACCGCACGTTGCAAGCCCTCTCTTCTGTGGCTGTGGTAAGAGAGGGGAACTATTATGCATACCAGTTTTGCACTGATTCAGCTTGTATATTTATAAAACATACTTACATATCTGTGTGGTGTTCCCTACCTGTGCCTTTTGAAATGACTGATCCAAAGTACCCCTCTTCCTTCATTGGTGATTATCATAATGGTAATGACACTGTTCCCCAGTGCGAGGGATACCAGCTGCACTGGTCACGCCCCTAGTCAAACTATTCCAGGCCTCAGATTTGCATTCTGACTCAACATAGCTCTCCTGTAGTAGCCAGTCTCCATGGTTCTGTACCAGGAGGGCAATAAAAATTCTAGACTCCTGAACACCTCAATGTTGTGCCCAAAATCCACTCCTTCCCCCAAGACAGCCATACCCAGACACAAGATTAGGCTTCTAGGAATACTGAGCAATTCCAGCCAATTGCCCTTTAAAAAGGATGCATGTCATAGTGAAACTTTCAGGAATCCACCATGTTGCTTAGCATTGTACAAACATGAACAAATAATGTTTAAGTGATGCTTAGTAATGTGCAAACATGGAAAAACCATTACCCATGTTTAAGTGATGCTTAGCATTGCACACCTTTACTAAATATTACAGTAAATGAGTTTAAAATGAATGGATGTTTCAGTGCTTAACACAGTTTCACAGCACTATATATAAAAGGTATCACTGCCTAGTACCTTCTACACTATAGGTCATCACTCAACCTATCTCGTCACAAGAAGAGTGAAGGGAACTCACATATTTCCACATATACTGCAAAGTACTCTAAGTGTAGGACAGCTTCACTGCATGGGCTTGCACATTGCTGGGCACTATGAAGCTAAAACAATTGAAAGCATCCAGTTTCTATTTTTAGATGTCTGGTTCATGTCTGATGCATAGTTGTGCAGAGCTAAGCATAGCTGAATAACTCGGTGCATTGAGCAAACATGCACATAAAAAAAAAATGAAAGCATCCAATTTCTATTTTCAGATATCTGGCACATATCTGATGTATGGGTGTAAAGAGCTAAGCAAAGCTAAATAACTCAGAATGTCATGCAAACATGCACATAAAAAGTAAAAAAAAGTAATAGATCCAAATTAATGAAATAATTGCATACACAGATCCATCATTCTTTCTTATACTCCTTTCGTTCAGGATAATGGGTTAACAGGTATGTGGATGTGCTGTAGGTGTTACACGATTCATTATCAGTGTTGTTCTGTGAGGTTTCATGCTGCTAAACCTTCCTTAGGTGTGCCACACCATTAATATGCATAGCAATCTAGCTGGAATAAAGAAGCTGAACCACAACAAAGTAAAATCTTCTTTTTTAATACAAAATGGTGAGCGAAAGTGCTCACCATTTTGTATTAAAAAAAAAAAGAAAATTTTACTTTGGCGTGGTTGAGCTTCTTTATTCCAGCTACCTTCCTACTGGGCACCGGTGTTTCAACATTTTTAACTTCTGGGCTGGTTTAGATTTATTTGTTTGATGCATAGCAATCTGCAGAGGGAAGCTTGTGGCCGTGTACGTGGATACATCCTGTGTCGGCTCTACACTGAGCTTACACAGACTTTATTGAATCCTGACACTAGTGTTTTCACATTTTTTTTTTTACATAAAATTACAACTTCCTAATTTCCATATTATATTTCCACCCCACAAAAGTTCTGCTTGGAGTCTTTCTTCAGGAATCTTTACATCCTGAAACAGAACCACATTTACATTACATTCAACTAACTATTCCAGTACCCCTATCCTTCTTACGGTGTTAAAATTCTGTTCACATTTACTCAAAATGCTCTAAAATTGTCATTTTTTAATTATTTTTAAATTTAGAGAAATATTTTAATTATTTTCATTTTATTACTCTTTCCCTAGCTAAATATTTTTCCTGGGTTTGGGTACAAATAATCCTTGATGCTCAGAATTCAAAATTTTCACTACCTAGAACTTCATGCAAATTGTTAATATCATTCTCTTCTCCTGACCTCTCTTCCTGCATGTACTATGTCTCAATATTTTTCCCTATATATATATATATATATATATATATATATATATATATATATATATATATTTCTAGTTTCTTCTTCATTTAGTTCACCCTCTTCCACAGTCTGTTGTTATCCTTCCTTATATATTTTTCTTCCTGTTCTTTTTCCTTTTAATTATTTAAGGTTTGCTTTTACAATCCATCCAAAAGTGTTTCTTTTTTACTCAATTTACATTCAGGCCCATGTCTTGATGTGGAATGTCCTTTCTCCTCACACTAGTCACATTGTACCTTGCCACATTAATTAAACGAAAAAGAAAATCCCCAGAAAACAAACATGGTTTAGGCTGGCCAGCATATCTTAATGCCCCTCTTTGACCAGACAGAAAAATTACACTTGACAAGATTTTTGCCATGATTTTTTTTCTTCACCATTCAAAACTGCTTCCAACCTCCACCCTCCAATCCATAAGTTTAACTCATCTTGAACTTTCACAGTATTGTCAACGGTTTTACACAGAACCTGTGTGCAGTTTTAACATCATCCTCTTGCAGTTCACAAGTTCTAAATTGCAAAGTAACATTTAAGTTACTATCAGAAAGTAAACAATTGTTCCAAAATAAATGCCCCTTTTTCTTCACAGTTAAAAAAAAAACTAATCTTCAGTCCATCAGCTTCAAATGTTAAGCCAAAAAAGGCTCTGTCCCAAATAAATAAAGGACATTTTCTTGAGCTTTATAGTCTAGAACAAATTGTCCCATACATATTATCTGTCTATTGCAATGTTTTCTATTCATATTATCACAGTTGGTCTTTTTAAAAAACAGTTATATTTTCAGTTTGTTGCTACTCTCTTTCTTTTTTCTTGCTGTTGCTGCTGCAAAGGCTTTAGTCTCTGAATTATCTGCTGCCACAAAACCAGGCACCTTCTCAGTTTGTTACTGCTTTCATCTTACTTTCTGTCACTGCTGCATACCACCTAGTTCCTTTTCCACAGTATCAGTATCATTATCAGCAGTTCTGAAAATGTTATCTGCCAACTTAACCCGAGAAACAGCAGAACTGTGACCTCAGTCATCTTGCTTATTTGTAGCAGAACATCATCTGTAAGCCTTTCTGTTACCAGTTAGCTGCACCCCTTCAACAAACTCACTTCCTTCCTTCTCCATGTAAACAGCTAAACAGCTAAACAGTGCTCATTTATAATAACTACCACACATACATTTATGTTTAAATTCTGAAGCTCTATATCAATCAAATTTTTCTACAAATTCTCACTTTCCACCTCAAAACTCTCCATAGTTTTTTCTATCCTCCTCCATGCTGCTGCTTCCCCTTGCTGCAGTAGGAGCCCTCTTCCACCATCCAGCAGCTCCAAGATGTAGGAGTTCTTTATTGTTAATACCAGTTATACACATTATTTCCATTATTTACATTTTTATCTAACATATAACACATTTCCCTATATCTTAATTATTCCCCCACTCATTCTTTTTCCATAACTAAAAACGTATCTTTTTTCAAAATTTCAGACAATACCCATTTACCATTAAACTTGATTTCATTCAACCTCTTATTCCATATTGTCCATAGACCATAAAGCAATCTTTTGTCAATTTTTTCAGTTCTTTTCATTTTTTGTTACCATTGTACCCATATTGTAAAATGTTCCTATTTATATCTGGAGCACTTTGAAAACTTTCACTATCTTATCTTCACATACTTTTTTCCATAAGTCCTTTACTCTTGAGCAATTTAAAAAGACATGCTCCATTGTCACAGAATCCCCACAATAATGACACAACCTCTCTTGGAATTTTTATAAGGCATATTAGCTTTGACAGCCAATTTTCCTATTGTCAATCTCTGCATAAAATCACTACATTCATGAATTATTTCTACTCCATGCAAGTCTTATCTTAATTGCATTTCTTTCTTCATTTCCTAAAAGGTTCCATGTGTATATAGAATAATGTGCCTTTATTATATTAGCAAACCATTCTTTTCTATTTTTTCTACATTTTTTCTATCCAATTTCCACACAAAATATTCTGATACTCTCTGATGTCTTCATTTACTACATCTTTCCATCTTTTCCCAGAACTTATTTTCTCCCCAAAATTCTTATATTTATCTTTCATTATAAGAGTTATTAAATGTGTATATTTGTCTTCTAATCCTACCAAATCTTTGTAAAGGTTCAGTGAATCTATATATATAATTGAAATGATTAACCCTAGCCTCCATCTTTTTCTTTAAAATACAGAATCCCTATTCTTACAGGATTCAACCTAGATCCCCATATAAAAGAAAATATAGTAGACAGCAATTCTTTTTCATACTTGGATGGTAACATAAACACCTGATAAATAAGCAATTTTACCTACAAATGCTTTGTTTTGTATGACTATTTATATGACCTCCAAAACAGGCAAACTTCCCCTAATTTCTGTATAGTTTCTTTTCCCATTGTTTTTCCCTATACATATTCATCACAAATTGTATTCCTAAAATATCAGTAACCTCACTACTAAATGTAATTCCTTCTATATTATCTTCTGTCCCAATGCATTTACTTTTATCTTTGTTTATACATAAATCAATCATTTTTAAGCACTTATTTAACCTTCTAATCCCTTCGACCACCCATTCTTTATTGTTCATATCTAAGACTATATCATCTTTTTAATTAAAAATTGTAGGAATTTTAATTTCTTCTGTTATTCTATATCTTTCAATTCCCAGCCCTTTATTCATTTTACTGACAACAGGTTCATGACTAATCCAAGCAAAATACTGCTGGTTAGATATCCCTGCTTTATCCCACATTCTATTTTTATTTCATCACTTAACCACCCATTTAATATCACTCTCACCTTATTATTCTCATACACAGACATCAATATTTTTATTATTTTATCACTTATATTATAATCTCTTAATATATACCACAAAACATTATATTGTGTTCTATTAACTGCTGGATTTGCATCTGCTACCATAACTTTAGTGTCTACCTCTCTGTATAATAACCTCTATCACCTCTCTCAGTGTCCATAATAAATCTTGACTTCATTTACGTTTTTTTTACAGAAATCATGTCATGAAGTAATTTATTGACACTATTTCTTAATCTTTCCCTATTATCCTCATAAATATTTTGTAATTTATATTATTCAACACTATCAGTCTCCAATTGCTTATATCTCCTCTGTCTTCTTTTTCCACATAAATGTCATAACCACTGTACATATTAATTTGTCTACTATTCCTTTTTCCAACCATTCATTTAATAGCTCAATGAAATACACTTTTTGCCATTATTCCATACTATAATACATGTGATAGTTAATACCCCCCAGGATTCATGAAGCTTACCCCAGGCGCAGGTGTAGAGTTGGTGTTTTAACACCAAATATGGCCGCCGACTGATCCAGGTACAAGCTGTTTACACGTGCACTATCAATGTACTCCAGAGCTGCGTGGCTCATGGTGCTTGTATGCTAATTACCCCATGTACAGCAGTGTAGCATGCAAATGAAGGTATACAGCAATTCATCAAGTGGTGCAGGCGTAGTGTAAGCATGCAGAAATGTAATCCAAAAAAACAGTTTACATTTTTTCAAACAGAACATCGGAGCCATGAAAGCGGACCAAACTTACGCATTACAATGTTAACATACACCAATGGCTAAATATACAGCCAATGGCATAAAAAAAGCACAACGCATAAAAAATAACATTTAATGTCATGGCCACACTAATGCAAAGTACAACCGCAGTGCATGGGTGTGCAAAGGGAACCCAAGGAAAATATATTTAGATGTCATAAAACTGCAATGTAACACAAATCATGATTTCGCCATAATAGTCAATGGTACGCATGCTACACCACAACCAAGGTGCAAGGGTTGCTAAGGGTCTGTGACAGTGTTCCACGTGGTAACTGGGAATTAGTAGTCAATGCCATGCAAATGAGTCAAGTAATACTGAATCGCAAACATCCTGCCAGCATAAGGATGTACCACACAGTGCAGCGGTACAACACCGAGGAGTGGCCTGGAGGTAAACATGACATCATGAGAGGTGTGCGCTGCTGTAGCTGTAAGCACATTGCAGCATGGGTAATCTGGGTTGCCTGTTGCTAAGCAAAGCCACAGGACAGGGGTGTGTACCTAGCCATAGCTATGCTTAGCTGAGAGCATACAAGGTGACCGAAAGTGCATGAGAATGTGGATGACAATGTGCTCAAAAGCCAGAAAACGGGCAAGCGTGGAGCACAACTTAGCTGAAACAGGAAGGTTATGGGAAGACAATAAGGAAATGCTGCAGCATGGTAATATGAGTACAAATGAGTAATTAACACCTAAGAACTCACAGAGGGCCATTGATGACAGCTAACAATGCTGCCAGCAGCTACCTGCAGAATAGGAAAGGGGAGTTGCCGTGCTGCTAAGAAAACAGAACTGTCACATCAGAGCAAAGCAAACCTGCCATAGATCAGTTACATAACACATTTCACAACACATTCATGGGTTGGGAAATTACAAAACATGAAAGCAGGCAGCTGGATGTGTGCCTGACAATGGGAGGGGAATCGGGTTGAAAAGTGAAGTAAAGGGCAATAGATGAATCATGGCAGCCAAGTGTAATTCAACACCACAGGCATCACAATAGCAGTACCTGCTGTGAAACCCATAAGTAAAATACCCTGCAGCTGGAATTGCACATACACACCCAATGACATCAGCAACTTCCAAAGGACAATAGTGTAAAGTGTGAAAGCACCACACACGCACACACTTGTGTATTCCCAAACACTCTGCATCATCAGTGTAAACAGGCTGGGAACTTTTAAAATGTACATTGTAGGGGCCACCATAGCTTTGATTCATCAGCATGTGTTGGAGACTGAAGGTGGTGTGGAGGATGAGGCTGACAACCACCTCAGGAACTGGAGGAGGAGAAGAGTGTTCAGACCAAGGGTAACCTACCAGGGGCTAAATGATCTGGAGATAGTAGAGCATTACAGGGTGGACAGGGACACCATACAGCAAATTGTTGAGCTTGCCGGCCATGCCTCAGAGCCAGGAATAACAGAGAGGAACCCATCCCAGTGGTCATGAAGGTATGTGTAAACTTGAGAGTACTAGCCACAGGTACCTTTCAAAGGCCAACTGGGGATATCATGGGGATCTCACAGGCATCAGCATCCAGGGTATTCCACCAGTTCCTGGATGCCATGTTACCACATGCCAATGTGCATATATACTTCCCCCGAATGCAGGAGGAGTTGGCCAGCAATATGTGCCACTTCCACCATGTGGCAGACTACCCAGAGGTACTGGGTGCAATAGACTGCACTCACATACACATCAAGTCACCACCCGGTGAACATGGTAGGCGCTACATAAACCGCAAGGGATACCACTCCATCAACTGCCAGGTCGTGTGCAATGCCCAGGTCATTATCATGGATGTGTGTGCCGGCAGCCCTGGAAGCTACCATCCATGACTCCCACATCTGGCATGCCTTACAGCTGTACCAGGTATTTGCCAGAGGGGACATCCCATATGGCCACCTTGTGGGGGATGCTGGCTATGCACTGGAACCGTGGATGATGACTCCCATAAGAAATGCACACGCCCCCATGCAAGAACACCATAATGAGGCACACGCACAAACCAGAATCATCATAGAGTGTGTGTTTGGGATGCTGAAATCATGGTTCCAGTGCTTGGACATATCTGGTGGAACCTTGTAGTACTCTCCAGGCACGTGTGCCCACATCTTCATAGTATGTGCCATGCTACATAATATGATCCTGCAGAAACAGCTGCAGCAGGGAAATAATGGTTAAGGCCCTCACAGCCCACCACAATTGCCAAGGGCACCACAGGTACAGAGGGATTCAGACCACGAACACCCTGTGCCAGCCACAGTAGGCAGATGGAGGCATGCCCAGTATGCCCATGCCTTGGCAAAGGGGGAACGTATAGCACATACACTGACAGTGTAGGCCCCTACAAACTGACACACTTCTCCACCTGCACACACATTAAACATGGATGGCACACACACACACACACACACACACACACACACACACACACACACACATGACCACTTGTAAATTGTCATGTATAGGTGGTCTACTGTGTGCATCCTACATAGGAAGCCCTCAATTATTGCAAGCACAACTGCTATTGGCACAAGGTAAGTCAATACCTGAACAGTAAATTAAGCTATCAGCATGTGTTGATACTGTATGTATAGGTTCCTAGGTACATCAGTAGGTACATGCCTAACTGTCAGAGGCCATTCATAAGCCTAGCCAAAATGTGTCTGCTGTCACCACCCCATTGATTAACTAACTGTCCCTCTGTGGATCAGAGCCAATTGTGGGATCCCTGGGGTGTAACCACTGTTCCCCACCCAATCTGCAAGGATTCCCTGGAGTGTTATTGAGGGTCTCCTTATAATGTAATCAGGGATGTAGTTCCAAAGCATGGGGAGTACCCATGACAGGTATCTGTCACCCCAGCATTTTCCAGTTATGGTTGTGGCAAGGTATAACTCATTAGAGTGTGTGGCTCACTGTGACATGGATTCCCATAGCTGGAGCATATCCATTAAGCCTCACTTGGAAATACCATTAACAGGTATCATCCAGATGTACACCAACTGAGTTACACATTTGTTTGCAGTATTGAGGAACAGCCTTAGTACACTCTACATACTAAACACCATAACACTTGTACATATTCCAGATGCCTCAGTGGTAAAGCCAGTGACTGTGTCATTCATGGTCTCGGTTCCACGACCTGCAAGGGCTGTTATGTAAATCTGATGTCCCGAATAAGGGATGTTGGATGCAGGTCATTAAAGCATGTTTAAGCACATGTTAGTGGGTTTTTATGCAGATAAGTGCTGGTAAGGGTGTTTAAACATGACTACATGGATATGTGCAACACAGGTCTAACCTGAATATCACGCAGATCATGGGCAAAGATACCCAGAACTGCAGAAATGTGCGTTATTCACCCTTGTACTAATAGTGCCTGCTCTGAGAGGTAAAACGACCAATGCCAGGAGTAGAACATGCAATCATGTACACAATCTTCACAATAACCTACCACTAAGCTACCTGAGATGTACCAACAGCAGTTGTGTATTGTGACAGATTAAAACACAAAAGGGCGGACTTCGGGAAATAGTATAAACTGCCATGTACCCAATGAAAGGTGTATTCTCTCTCTCTCTCTACATATATATATATATATATATATATATATATATATATATATATATATATATATATATATATATATATATATATATATAAAATATAGAGAGAGAAAGGGTGATAGAGAGATATATGTCAATATATATATGACTATACATATATATGCAAATATATAGATAGGTTAACAACATCTACACAACCATGGAGGTACTTATAAATAGGATAACTACCAAATACCAAATGCTTTACATACCGACGCACATAATCACGAGGCTTAAAGACCGAAAGACCACAGTACCGAAACACCAGAACCACAAGTACTACTATCACGATGTTAAGGGACATTTAGTTAGTGCTTCTGGTGCTGCGGTTCAGGTAGGTACTGTGTGTAAGTGTGTTTCTGATTGCTGTAATGTGTGGAAGTGTGTGTTCTGAGTGTGGTGTGTGTTTCTGGGGGACTGTAATGTGTGTGTGTGGGTTTGCTTGGTGTGTCTGTTTGTCCTGTCTCGGAGGTAGATTATTAAAGTAGGTGTGGTGTGGGGTGCACAGCCACCCACATGGGGAGTGTATGGGGACATGGCCACCTGCCCATATGTAGTGTAGGATAGTTTGTTTGGATGTGATGGGTAGCAGTGTGTCTGTGTGTGTGTGTTCTGTGTTTTTGTTACTTTCAGGAGTTTGACTGTCGTGAGTTTGAGTGTTCGGTATTGTGGGGTTTGGGAGTCTGGGAATGGTAATGTGGTCATTGGTAGTGTGTGCGTTCCTCAATCCGTGGGTATGCTGTATACAGCGGTTGAAGAATATTTGTATAACATGGACCATAGCAATCACACATTTCGCCAAGACCGAACGTTATGAACAAAGGATATGGTGAGTATATGCCTATACACTATTACAAATATTTGCTATGGACATGAGCCAAAGATAGGGTTACCACCTGTGCCACCTTGTGAGGGACAGTCCCTCTATGTGTGGTAGTGTCCTGACCAAAATGAGTACAAATACTAAAGTCCTACAATCTCGAGACATTTGGCATGTTCCATATTTAATGTAATTGTTGCATAAAATAGTCATGTCTGTATCTAAAATACCTACATGTAACAAGAAACAGGATAAGGAAGTAAACTGCTACAAGAATAAGCTTTTATATAGGCATATATGTAAAGTTCTATACTTTGTACTGACCGTGGGTATGTGTCGACCTCTAAAATCAGATGTGTGTCCTACAAATGTCCCATTATGGCCAATTGAAAAGGTGGCAATCCTAGCCAAAGAGGTTCAGTCACCAACACAACTCCAATGAGTGAAAATATCTGTGACAGAAATACATGAAACAGCTTTCATGTAGCAACATTTCATTACATACCTATGTATATCCGAAGGGACTGAAGACCCAACATCACCTGCATGCAATACAGGAACCAATTAACAATGGCTTAATGAATCAGCCTGCAGTTACCATAGTATTTGTCCACTAAAGGATAGGTCTTCAAATAGGGAAGGAGCCCTCACACACATATCGAATATGTATAAATGAAGTTCCTACACACCTGCATCTGCTATGTACACCCACCTACATCTCCCCCACACACGAAACAATTGCAATACATACTGTAATGACATCACAAACATCCACTCACTCTATGACAGCTGCAGAAGCCTTAACATACCTTGTCAGGGCCACACTAAAATGGTTCTATGTGAAATAGTTGCTGTTGTACAATGGAACAGCCGCCGATGTTACAGGGTTTGGTTGCAATAATCCCATATCAGACGGCTGTGCATACACCAGGAAGTGTTACCAATTACTGATTAACAACACAGTATGATACACATGTACAGTATACCAAAGATGTCAGGTGAGCACAATTCAAAGCACCTAACATTCTATGCATAGCCACACAGCCTTGAGCTGCCCAAACATCCTTGCCAGACCTAAACATTTGCAGATGTATCAGGTACAAACCCTGCAGAAGTAGCAATGTTCAGAAATATAACAGCTAGACTCACATGTAGAACTACATCCTCTAGCCATTACACACAATCCACGGGGGCCATGAAGGTAATATATCTCTGTGTGTCTCCATATAGCTGTTGCAATTCATCACAAGCAACACATCCAGGTCTTCTTCCTCAAAGGTAGGGAAAAAGGACAACACTCAAGTGGAGTATTCAATTATACACCACTGTTGCTATGTTATTGGCTAATGGAGTAGCTGCACAGCTGATGTGCATGTAATCATCTACTCCAGAACACCAACTGGCAGGATACCACATGTTACTGATATCTAAGTATAAAAGGGTGGCTAGTCATACATTCAAACCGTCTGTATATACCAGCAAAACATTACAATGAGGATTGCAAGACAGACCGAATAGGATTTAAATTACCGTCAATGACAACTCGGGTTACTAATAAGGTATGTAGAACATTCAGTATGTCAGTGTATGCAGTACCTGTTCTGTAATAATTAAAGTGTACGCAATGCATATAGTGGGAAAAGGTATTATGTAGTGATGTATTGTTGAGCATAGTAATGCTCGTAGAAATTGTGTGTACTGCTGTAGGCCACAAGGTAAACACCTCATACACCACAAGGGATGCTATATAAGGACTTTGAACACAACAATTCCACTCCAGCTGCTGTCAGTGGCAGGGTTCGTCCAACAAGTACATGCCATAACAGTGGATAATATATGTTGATATACTGTAACAGTAGGCATATGTATGGGTGTATAACTGAGAATAACATGTCTGAGGTGGTCCTGCTGTGCAATTATGATTTGCATTGTGGGATATTGTGCCAAACAATGTGTAAGGTACAGTATTGTAGGTAGATATGTCTAACATTTTACATAGCATTACTGTTATGTTATGCAAACAGCAGGTATGTCTATTGGCATGTACAATACACAATAACAGGATACATATGACTTGTAGTCACCAGACAATGTATCAGCATGATAGCTAATTGAAATGGAAGAGCTTGTTAATTATCCATGCACAAAGGACATGTAATAGGTTCATAGGTTTATAGGTAGGTACTATGTTGTCTGGCCAAGGCCATTCATAAGCCTAACTACAGTGTTTTGGCTTGCGCCACCTCCCTAGGTTAGTTTCCTGCCTCTGTGAACAGCACAGCCATTAGTTTCCTGCACCTTTGTACAGCAGAGCCACTGCAGTGATCCCTGGTGTACATGTCTGTCTCCCATCCACCCATCGAGGTATCTCTTGAAGAGTGCTAGTGAAGGTCCCTGCCTGATGCACATATGAATCATGTTCCAAAGCATTGGGAGTGTCCGGGTCAGGAATGTATCCCTCCAGCACGTCCTAGTCATCGTTGCATTTAGGTACATATCCCAGAGCATGTGGCTCTCAGAGGCTTTTGCTTATGTGGAGCATATCCATCAATACTGTTTTGGACATGGGCCTTGTATGTCCAGCAGAGATCACCTCTGAGTACGCGGTATGCAAATGAGTACAGTTGGAGTTTCTGTAGTTGGGCTGCATACGTCATCCTTCGGAGGTCAGTATTCCTCTTGGTGTGGTAATGTTATGGTGTTTCAAGCCATTGCTGTTGTCTCGTAAGGCACATCCCAAATGGGGTGTTGTACCCTTTAATGTGTTTCATAAGTCATGAGTAGAGAGGCACAATGGCTGCCTTTGTTCTGGCTACAAACTCATTAGAGATTAGGGGGGCCACATAGAAGGATATCCACACCACCTTGCCAATATGGTTATCAAAGGAGTGAATGCAATCTACTTGGGTTCTAAGATCCCTTATTACATCTTATGTATGTAGGGGACTACCACCTATGTGATAGTTCACGGGTGATTGGTGTAATCCAAAGGGGATGTCTATGCACCTTGTGGCATGCAGCTTGAGGCCATGTTATTGACACCAGGTATCCATCCCAGTGACACCCTTATGGAGAGTGTCTGTATCAGATGGGGAATCAATCATGGGCCCTAGTTTGCAGTCATCTGCAAACCTTTTCAGCCTAAGTCCTCCTGTGCTAGCCTGTACCTCTCAGAAGCGTATACCAAACATAAGGGGCCCTATGACCAAGCCCTGGGGGACGCCAATTGTAACTGATTTACAGTAGGACCTAGGGTATGCTACCCTCACTGTGTAGGTTCTGTCCATGAGCCACTTTGCATAACTTCTCATGATGTAGGGTTTAATGTGCAGGTGGATGTGTATGTTGATAGTACCAGAATGGGGAACGGTGTTGAAAGTCTTTGAGAGGTCAAGGTAGGCTGTGTTGACGTCCTTACCCTCATCTAATGCCTTGGTAACTGTCTCAAAGGAGTCCACCAGGTTTAGGAGGCATGGTCTGGCCCTAACAAATACAAACTGAGTGGGATCAAAGGTTTGGAGGCCACCAATGTCTCTGTGAATGAGATCCATGATGATGTGCTGCATAGCCTTGCAGAACAGTCTAGTCAGGTGTATAGGTCCATAGTTCCCCTGGTCCGTTGTGGCGCCATGTTTGTGGAGTGGGATAACTGTTGCTTTGTGCCATTCTGGTGCCACAATGCCTGGATGCAAGGCTATTATTGAATATGGTGCCTAAGTGGGGAGCCAGTTCATTCTGAAGTTCGTGGAAATCTCAGCCTGGGATGTTGTACGGTCACATGGATGCTGTGTTCCTGGCTTTAGAGAGTGCAGCTTTGAACTGTGTAGTTGTGATCACAGGGACTCTGCATCATTCCTGTACAGATATGGGCCCTTTAGGGTGTGAGAGGGGTGTAAAGTTAGCACTGAACCTATCTGCCAGGATGTTGCCAATATCAGTCGGTTCTGTAATGTTCATGCCTTACTGCTGTATGTTAGAGCAGATGTGGGTATCGCCATCAAGAGTAGTGACATACCTCTAGAACGCTTTGTGGTAGTCCTTGGAATTAGTCATGGTTATGTTTACATAGCTAGCTTTGGAGGATGTGATAAGGGATCTCAGATTCTTACTGAGGCTGACCAAGGAGATCCTCCACTCATGGGATTGTACTCTTATTTCCAACAGTCTCCTCCTTCTGTTGTACATTATGTCCATGGCAGTGGACCACCAGAGTGGCTTCCTTTTTCTGGAGGGTAGCGTTATGATTCTGTTTGGGATAGCATGATCCATATAGTCGTGTAAGTGCTAATTAAGTGCAGTTGTGTATGATTCAGCGGTTGTAACTGTATTGTCCATCTGCATGGGTGTCATGAAGTTTACTACTGCTGTCATAAGAAACCTGAAGTTGGCTTTGTAGAAATATTGTACTGTGGTTTCTGTAAAGGGTGTGGTGCCAGGATGTGGATAACAACGGTGATTAGCGTACGTTCAGATCTGGCCAACAAGGAGATAACCCCAGGTGTGAAACACCAGTCACACATGTTGGTAATGACCAGGTCTAGGATATTGTTGCCCTTGGTGGTGGTGTGGATAGGTTGATTCAGGCGATTGGAGTTTATGAATCCCAGAAACCGTTGGCCTAATGTGTCAGTACATGAGTAGGTATCTCAGTTAATGGTGGGGTAGTGTCAGTCGCACATTAGTAATGTGTCTGGTTGAACCCTAATTTCCAGTACACCATAAAGAGAGGATCATTAACCATGGGGTATGGTGGGGGATCTATTTATTATTATTTATTTATTGACATTTGTTAACCGGGTTTGTCCAACTGGGCTTGTGGCCCATTTTCAGTGGAGACCCAAGGAGAAAAGCTCCAGTAATACATTTTAAAACAAGTACAATTTTAAACAATATTGATATAATAGCAGTTATAGCAAAACAATTCACATATGTTGGGATACATGCATAAAGTTAAAGTTGCATTAAAAAAAGAAGTTAAGTAAAAATTTTACATTGATATAGTTCAATAGGTCAACAATTAACATTTTTTGTTTGTATAAAATTGTGCAAATGCATAGTAGACACATTGGAGAGAGAGAGGTGTAATGAGGTACTAAGTATGGTCCTTTTGCGGGTACATAAAGGGAAGGAAGACTAGGTAGGGTCATGGCAAGGGCAGGTTCTGGAATTGAGAAAATAAGCTTTTAGTTCATTTTTAAAGTGTGAGGTGTAGGAGATTGAACGTAAGTCAAGGGGAAGTTTGTTCCAAGCATGGGCAAGGGAGTGTTTGTAGAGTAGATTGCCTACTGACCTTTTTGGGTGGTAGATATCAAGTAATTGTTAGTTAGAAGTATGGAGGGTCCGGGATGGGATGTGGATGGAGACTAAGGAAGATAGAGATGGACAGAAGGAGGGTTTATAAAGAATAGAGTGTAGCATATGAAATTGAAAAGATAGCAGAAACTGGGGAAGTTCAAGCCATTGAAGAGAGTTTAAAGAAATGCAGTGGTGTGAGTTGTATGGGGAGTTAGTAATGAATCTGGCTATTTTATGGTAAGTCTGTTGCAGTTTGTTTAGAGTGGAGGCCTGGGTATTGGTAAGAACTGGGGCAGCATATAAGAGGGAGGGGAGGAAGAGTGACTGGCCCAGGGTAAGTCTAGATTCAGGGGTTAGGAATTTTTTTGTTCCGATATACCAGACCTAGTTTCTGGTTTGTTTTTTTTATACATTGGAGTATGTGTAGGTTGAACTTGAGTTCATCATCGATAATGACTGCTAGGAGTTTTGTGTGGGTGTCAGGTTGGATATTTGTATTGTTAGAAGATGTAATAAAAAAGGAGGTTTTGTGATGAGAAAGAGAACGGGGAAAGAAAAGTAGGAGTTTGGTCTTTTTGGGATTTAGGATCAATAGGTTGTGAGAGAGCCATTGTTCAGTGGATAGTAGGGCCTGTTGGGTCAGGGAGTGTAGTTCAGGAATGTTATTTGAGATGGATATAAGTGTGGAGTCGTCAGCATACTGAATAAGGGAGGATTCTTTGCATGAGGTGTAAAGATCATTGGTGAAGATGTTAAACAAAAGGGGTCCCAAGATGGAGCCTAGGAGAACACCAGTGGAGATGGAAAGGAAAGGTGAGGAGGATGAGAGCCATTTGACAGATTCTTCCCTGCCAGATAGGTAACTATTAAACCAGGCAAGTGCGAAGGGGGATAGGTGGAGATTTGCAAGTTTGGATAGTAGAAGAGGATGAGAGACAGTATTGAAGGCTTTGGAGAGATCTAGGAAGAGACAGGAAATGGGTTTATTGTTGTCTATGGCCTCTGCAATGATATGAGTGAAGGAGAGGAGGGCAGTGATGGTGCTGTGGTGAGGACGAAATCCATGTTGGGTAGGGGTAAGTAAATGGTGTGTGAGGAGGTGATTGAGAAGCTGTGAGTGAATACATTTATCTAATATCTTGGAGAGGGGGGACAGAATGGCAATGGGTCGGTAGTTTGAGGGGGTCAGTGGAGTTTCCACCTTTATGAAGAGGGATATTGAAGAATGATTTCCAAAGGGTGGGGACAGTTGATTCCAGAATAGATCAATTAATTAGTATAGATACAGGATAGGCAACTGAGTCAGCAGCAAGTTTGAGGAATGTAGGAGATAGATTGTCAGTGGAAGGAGAGCAAGGTTTTAGCTTGAGTAGTAGAGATTTGATGTAAGTAATGGGAACTGGCTCAAAAGAAAACAAAGTTGTATTAGTGGGACTTGGAGAGGTGGACGTCAAAGTAGAGTTTGGCTTAGAGGTTACCAGATTTTGGATGGAAGAGATGAAGTGTTTATTCAGGAGTGTAGCTGTTTCCTAAGAGGAAGAGTTAGGGTTTGGGGAGGGATTAGAGGGCTTTCCAGGATAGAGGATGTTGTTGAGAGTTGACCAACATTTTTGAGGATTGGATTTGTTGTTAAGCTGAGCAGAGCTATAGTATAACTTTTTCTCATTAGTTGTATGTTTTTTTGCAAGGTTCCACAGTTGCCTGTATTTTTGAAGAAAAGGTGGTTGTTTAGTTTTATTCCAGGTTTTCCAAGCATGATCTCTTTGTTTCATAAGGGACCTAGTCTCTTTGGTGAGCCAGGGAGCATGGCTTGATTTTACTCTGATCTTCCTAGAGGGAGCTTAGGAGTTTAGAGTATTCATGAAGATGCTATTGAAAGTGCTTACAACATCGTTTAGGGGGAGGTGTTTTAGAATGGACCAATCTATGTTGTGGAGAATGGAGTTTAATTGGGATGAATTGAAAGTCGATAGTTTTCAACAGTCTTTGATAAAGTGGGGTTTAGGAATATGGGAGCAGTGTCATAAGATGGTGGTAGGGAGATGATCACTGAGGGAGTCAGGTAAGGTGGTCGGATTGTGGTATTGGTGGGGGAAATTGGTAAGGATCCAGTCTATGATGGAGCTGGAAGAGGAATTTTTATGGAAGTGAGTGGGAGATGTTATAAGTTGGTGGAAGCCGTGTAGGTAGATACTGAGCTGGGGAGAGTCAGTTGTGAGTTTGGACCAATCAATGTTGACATCACCAAGGATAATTGTCTCATATGGTATGTTTTGGGAGAACCAGGATAGGATGTTTTCAAGAATGGGCAGATTGTTACCAGGAGGAAGGTAGATAGAGGCAAGTGCAAGTTTTTTGTGGGGATTCAGATGGCAGTTAAGTATGATGATTTCAGCTGGGAGGAAATCAGGAATTGGGGAAGGGTATGGTGAGAGGTTTAGAATGTTTGAGTAGAGGATGGCCACTCCACCACCTTTTTTTACAGGTCTATCAGATCAGAAGATATTATAACCTGGTGGGAGTATTTCACTGTTTGAAATGTGTGGCTTGAGCCATGTTTCAGATAGGGAGAGGATGTGCGGGGTATTGAGAGCTCTCCATGAGTGCAGCTCAGTGACTTTATTTGCTAGACTCGGAATATTCAATGAGTAAATAGTTAAGTATTTGGATGGAGACGATTGTTGTGACTGAGGATGGTGACTGTTAAAGGAGTAAGATGGGGGCAGTGTAGAGGTATTTTTGGGGAGAGAAGAGGGGCCAGGGTTGGGATGGATATCTCCAGAACAAAGTAGTTTTTTTTGTGAGGAGAGAGTGTGTAATAGATGCTAGATGGAGTTTGTATAGTTTTGACTTAGCTTTGCAGGAAGGTTTAAAAACCTGTATTATGGATAGTTTATATAGATTTGAGATAGGGGTAGTAAAGAGATTAGGGGAGATAGTAAAAGATGAAGTAGTTGGATAAGTGTTGTATGAGTGAAAAGTTGGTGAACATAGGAATAGGTCAGAGAGATTGGAGTGGTAAGAGGTGGAGATAGAGAGAATAAGGAGTAGTGTAGAAGATATTAGAAAATAATACATGTTGGAATAAAATATGGTCAGATAGAGTTTGTAGAGAGACAGTGGTATAGATGAAGTGGTGTTGACAAGATTGACAGAATAGTAATGTGTTATTGGCACTAGGCAGGAAGTGGAATTGTAGTGGCCAGTTGGACAGGAAGGGGAGGGATAGTTAGGTATAAAGGTAATTGTAGTGGTGGTGGGTGGGAATGGGGGTAGGGTAGGGGAGCAAAGTGGGCCCGAGCATAGTGAGGGTGAATGGAGCAGGGCTAGCACCCTGGTCAAGATGAAGTCATAGAAAAAATCAGAAAAGATAGTGTAAAACTAGCTTGAGAGACAAGGATATAAAGTTTCTAAAGGTATAGTCACCAGAAATAAAATAAAAAGAAATAAAATATGAGCAGAAGTAAGCTTACAAAAGGACACTGACCTCAAGCTACACAAGTAGATTTACTTGAAGGAAACCCAGTGCTGTATGGTTAAAATAACCTAAAATAGAGAGGGGCTTTGCAGGGGAGAGAGAGGTATTACTAGCAGCTAAAAGCAGGGCAAAACATAAAAAAAATTAATATGTAAGAGTCTGAAGACAGTAAAATAGGGCAGGTGCACTAGGAAAGAAAATTATGAGTGAGGCTAGAAATGAATTCAGGGAAGAGTAAAGTGCAGAACAGGAGAATATACACAGAAACAGTATGAGGATAGGGGGTAACCAAAGAGAAAGGATAGGAGCTGCTGGTGTCTGCTTTCCGTGGTGACTAGCAAATAAACACTGTAAATTCTTGTTGTGCTTATAATGCCTAGCATTAATTAAAAGATTAGCTTATGTAGTAGTTATTTACTGGGACACATACTTCAGTGGTATTATTTTAAGCTTAAAAATGTGGCTTTTGGACAGATAGAGTTGCAGGGTATCTGTTAAGGTCCACAAACCTGTGCTGCCTGTACTGTGGCCAGGAGAAAACCACAGGGAAAAATCCACTAGGGTTCAGTGGTATTATTTTAAGCTTAAAATGGTGGCTTTTGGATAGATAGTTAGAGTTGCATGGTGTCTGTTAAGGTCCTCAAACCTGTGCTGCCTGTACTGTGGCCAGGAGAAAACTGCAGGGCAAAATCCACTAGGGTTCAGTGGTATTATGTTTAGCTTAAAATGGTGGCTTTCGGACCGATAGTTAGAGTTGCAGGGTACCTGTTAATGTCCTCAAACCTGTGCTGCCTGTAATGTGGCCAGGAGAAAACCACAGGGAAAAATCCACTAGGGTTCAGTGGTATTATTTTAAGCATAAAATGGTGGCTTTTGGACAGATAGTTAGAGTTGCAGGGTTTCTGCTATGGTCCTAAAACCTGTGCTGCCTGTACTGTGGCCAGGAGAAAACTGCAGGGAAAAATCCACTAAGGTTCAGTGGTATTATTTTAAGCTTAAAATGGTGGCTTTTGGCCAGATAGAGTTGCAGGGTATCTGTTAAGGTCCTCAAACTTGTGCTGCCTGTACTTTGGCCAGGAGAAAACCGCAGGGAAAAATCCACTGGGTTCAGTGGTATTATTTTAAGCTTAAAATGGTGGCTTTCGGACAGATAGTTAGAGTTGCAGGGTATCTGTTAAGGTCCTCAAACCTGTGCTGCCTGTACTGTGGCCAGGAGAAAACTGCAGGGAAAAATCCACTAGGGTTCAGTGGTATTATTTTAAGCTTAAAATGGTGGCTTTTGGATAGCTAGTTAGAGTTGCAGGGTGTCTGTTAAGGTCCTCAAACCTGTGCTGCCTGTACTGTGGCCAGGAGAAAACCGCAGGGAAAAATCCACTAGGGTTCAGTGGTATTATTTTTAGCTTAAAATGGTGGCTTTCGGACAGATAGTTAGAGTTGCAGGGTATCTGTTAATGTCCTCAAACCTGTGCTGCCTGTAATGTGGCCAGGAGTAAACCACAGGGAAAAATCCACTATGGTTCAGTGGTATTATTTTAAGCTTAAAATGGTGGCTTTTGGACAGATAGTTAGAGTTGCAGGGTATCTGTTAAGGTCCTCAAACCTGTGCTGCCTGTACTGTGGCCAGGAGAAAACCGCAGGGAAAAATCCACTAGGGTTCAGTGGTATTATTTTAAGCTTAAAATGGTGGCTTTCAGACAGAGTTGCAGGGTATCTGTTAAGGTCGTGAAACCTGTGCTGCCTGTACCGTGGCCAGGAGAAAACCTCAGGGAAAAATCCACTAGGGTTCAGTGGTATTATTTTAAGCTTACAATGGTGGCTTTTGGACAGATAGTTAGAGTTGCAGGGTATCTGTTAAGGTCCTCAAACCTGTGCTGCCTGTACTATGGCCAGGAAAAAAACGCAGGGAAAAATCCATTAGGGTTCAGTGGTATTATTTTAAGCTTAAATTGTGGCTTTCACACAGATAGTTAGAGCTGCAGGGTATCTGTTAAGGTCCTCAAACCTGTGCTGTCTGTACTGTGGCCAGGAGAAAAATGCAGGGAAAAATCCTCTAGGGCTTACACAGAGCAGCAGATACTCAGCAGCATGAAGGGGACATAAGGTTTCTGTAGCAAGCTACAATTTGTATAGCAGTTATGAACAGAGTTAGTTGCACTTGGATAACCTCTGATGCATTGTGCTAAGCAACTAGCCTGGAGGTGTGGATATCCTTATGAAATATGGACCCGACTCCGCCGTGGGTGTTCCAGTCCTGGTTACATGACTGAAAGGTGTGGTATGAGTAATAGCCTGGTAGTTCAGGGGTGCTCTCAGGAGCCTAGAAGCAGGTCCCAGTCACTGCACAGATATTGAAGGGGCCCATTACAAGGAGTGCCTCGGGTGAGTGCGTTTGAGATTAAGATGTCAAGCATTGAGTAGCATTACCCTCAGGTTTTGCTTGCTTGTTCCTGTCATGGTGGTGAATATGTTATTTGAACCGTGCCTAAAACAGGCACTATAGGAGCAGCAAGAGCCTTAGCCATTATCCGGAATCCCAGGGCCGACAGGTGCAGGCCATCTGTGCCAAAACATCGTGTTCTGTCAACCATGTAATTCAAGGCAGACATATACTGGATACCCTTGGAATGACACCAGAAGCATAGCCAATTGTTGAAGTAAATCATTTTGTCCTTGTACTGTGTTATCAGTCTGGACGATGACAGAATGCTACTCAGGGCTAGGGCGATACCTGCCTGGGCTACAAGATCAGAGAGCTATTCCATGTCTCTTTACATGTAGTCCAGGAAGGTACATCTCAGGGTATTCACACTAACATGGACAATGATACAGTCATATTGTACCTATTGAGGAGTGACCTGAGTGCATACATTATGTTGCGGATCCTGTTACCCAACAGGCTGCTGACAGTAACTATCTCCTTGTGTAGCCTGGTGAGTGGGACATCAGTGTGACCGCCTATAGAGTCACCTATGACTAGTGTGTTGGGTACGTTATTTTGCCCATTGGCTGTGGTTGATGGGCTCACCGAGTCTGTGGGCTATGTCACTGGTGTTGTGTTGGGGGATGGGGGCTGCCTGCATTTCTGCTTTTCAGTTCTTTGTTGCCTAGACAGAGTAGTATTGAGAGGCTCCGCAAATGTTGTTGTGTTACTATGTGTGGCCTGTGGTGGTGGAAATTTAGTGACACTATGTGATGAGTGTGGTGTGGTGCAAATGTTTAACTTCCCCACATGATTGTCAAGTTCAGTCTGGGTTGGAGAGAGCTTTACCTCCAGCATGACTAGATATGTGCATCTCCCACAGGTTGTAGTGTTGGATGTTAGGAGGGGAGTATTGTCTGTGTACACGAGACAATTTCTATATTGCCTCAAGATGCCTATATTCATCATATAGACAGGCAAGAATACTGGGAATTGACACTTGGACATACCTGAATATATAACTATTTCCCCTAGATAAGTGAGAAATGTGCAAGAGCTGTTTTACTCTAAGCAAGTGGGAAATGTAAGTACATACTGTGTTTACCCGTAGGTAATGAGGAGGATTGAATGCTATAGTAATTAGTAGCTGATGTAGTGCTTACATGTTCTGAACAAGTGCTGAGCATGAATTAGCAATACAGATAGGGTGTTGGATAACATAAACACACTGCCCCCCCCAACAGGTACACAATCATATATTCATGTACACTACAGAGCCCCTGTAACCATAACTATGATGGTACAAGGTGCACACAGGCTGCATGGGACCTGTCCATATCACTGGTTGTATCATACACATATGGCAAAACAGTTTGCTCTACACATACACATCATGTAAAACATAGCTTCAAGTCAGTCTGTGAAAACACTGAATGGTGCACACCATCAGTTATCACAACCCACAAAGTGGAGACATAACTCATAATGGAAGGCACTGCACTACTACCCTGTTGAGTCTGTTGTGAAAGGCCATAAACCTTAATCAACGTATATGTTGTCAGCAGTACAGATGTAAATGACAGTAAGGATGATTTCACACTGCATATCATACCTGTGACAGGTCATAGGACATCATCACCCATACTGTGTTCCACCTACACTCAGTATATTAGATGTACATTTGTATGTCACAGGAGTGTTCTGCCAGTGGACTGTTGACAGAACCAACACTACAGAAGGTGTCTGATTAATATGTGCATATCACACCAGTGCCAGCTACAGTAAGACAGGGTTAATTTGTTGTACTCCCCCTCATTGTAGACCATACCACACAGACAAACGAGAAGCATCTGCCTACGTAAGTATGTGAATGGCTATGACCTAGGAGCAATAGCTGACTCAGTGTTGTGGACAACATACATAAGGGGCTTTGTGGGTGAGATGTGTGACATATGTGCACAATCTGACAGTGCATATTGCATTGTCGCCGCTAGGTTAATAACCCTGTACCCATGAACTACCACCTAGGCAGTGGTCAACATAAGGGACACTGTGTGTAAGGGATGCTGCTGTGCAGTTTTCCTCCCTGAGATAGTGATGTCACCAAGCCTTTTAGGTAGTCATAAGTGGCAACCCTAGTCATGACAGGGTGCCATCCATGAATATAGAGATCATTGTTCAGCCATACTCATCACTCAAGTGACTTATATCGGATCACATATCACTTTTAAGGGGTATTGGCCATGTTTGGATAGCAGACACCAGCCTTCAAAATCCTCATCTCCACTATGTAGCATGATGCCTACCCTGCATAAAGCCATGTCCAACACTGTGATGTTGGACATGCTACATGTACATATCCTGATCTCAAATACATACGTCATGGACATCCACCTTCCTAGTACAAGGATCGCCACATGCTGGACAGATCCTTGTGCCATACACATTACATACTCCTGCCATACTACGCATCCCTGTCTAGCAAAGCTGCACATTTCACCTCTGTCAGACATGGCGTGATGACCGCATGGTAGCTGTATCATTAACGGTGCAGATCAGTTATGTGGCACTGCTTCACCTAGCACCAGAAACATGGCTGTCGGCTACAGCTAGGTAACCTTACAAGCTAGGTTCATACATGTCCCAGGGCATACAGACTACTAGATGACCTTGGTCATACATGCTATAGTTGATAACCATCCCTGCAAATACCATCAAGCTAGCCAGTGTCCCATGTGTATCACATGTGCAACACAGGAGATACATGGCAGGATGATGAACTGCTGTACAGTGCCGTGTAGATGTATATGGCAAAACACATGCATGTAAAACCTTCCATGTGCATGTCTGCAGTGTCACAGGTCATATCCGTTAAGGCAGTGTAAGTGTTTATATGTGACATATACACGGCATCAAGGTCAACAGCATTAACGTGGACACATCCAGGCATGTGCTGATAGGTAAGAACACCAGTACAAGCCAACAGACATGCCCACATCAAGACAGCATCCACATGGAGTATGAGCAATGTAATCAGGTGACACACACATATATGATGATAATATCCAATCCCCATTGAGTGTCACATGTGTTTGACACAAACATGTCAATGGTGTCAGTTTCATGAAGATTTGCAACGACAACTATTTATATGTAATAAATGTGATATATGTGTATGTGCAGCTGTATCTCTGTGCATCTCTGAGATACTGTGGCCTGTCTCCATCATCATTATGTCTTCCAGGTATGCTGCGAGCAAGGCTACCAGCCTATACTCGCTTGGAGGATGAGTCCCTCATACCTTACCTCCAAGACAACTATGATGTCCTGTTTAGCCATGTGCCATAGGATGCACAACAGCGGGATGACCTGTGGCAGGAACATTGCAGGAGGGTTAATGATGTGGGTGGCCATAACCACACATACCAGCAGGTGCGCAGACACTGTAAAGACCTAATCAGATGGGCGAAACAGCGTGCAAATGCAATTGCTAGGGAACAAGGTCCAACAGGTGGTGGGCCACCAACCCAGCCCCCACTCACACGTACCAAGGAGCTACTGGCCAACCTGGGAACACCAGAAGAACAGCATCCACAAGCCTTAGCTGACATCATGGAGGTAGGTGTCTCTCAACCACCGAGCCTGGAGTTGCCTGGTAAGTCACTACTGCACATATAACTATTATATCCCATATAATTGCATGTGTCACTGTACAATATGTACTGTAACATCATATGCAAGGCATGTATACACACAGGCAGCATACTATAGTATGCTACTTTGTGTAAGCAGACATGTGCATACTACATAGTATATCCTATTGTACTGGCAAATGTGTTAACATGCACATTGCACCCTGTAGCTGTCATACAGGCATGGATAATGATCATACTGCTGTGTCACCCCTATATAGCTACCTCTGGCATGCGGCTAAGACAGCAGCCCATTGCAGGTGAGACAGTTATAAGTATCAGGCATGTTAATGCACAGATCTATTCGCCATGTGGCCATTTAACACATGTACACATAAAGTATGGTCCTGTCACAATATACAGGTCGCATCTGCACTCCATCACAATGGCTACCCATGTGCAATACATACAAACTATGTGAAACACCGACATGAAACCTCACAAACTGGCATTGCTAGATGTGTGGACAGCTGTGCATACAACGGTGTAGGTGTTGTTCAATATAGGAACATGTACTACACATCAGAACTACACATGTGGGGTACACAAACAGTACTACACAGTGAGCTGGAGTATGGGCAGCCCACAGGATTCACCGGTGTGGATTATGCCCCTGCTGTGAGTGTACACATTGTGATGTGCCTTCTGACATGTCCATGACATGCAGTGTGCCGGCTGCAACATTGTCTCACTATCCCGTAAAACATACCCCACATACCAAACATACAACCCTTTGTCTGCATAACCCTGTGGACAGTGGAGTATATGACATCTATGGGTGTATGTCATATGGGACAACACAGACATGTGAGATAGATGGCCATCACAACCATTTGGCCAACACATGTTCACACATGGCCATGGAGGATGTGTACACCCTGTTGTACATTGGCTCCACATGGTCCAACTATAGCCTTTGTTGAATGGTTATATTGCAGATGTGGAACACTAGATATCCTACAGGCCTGTGCACAGCTTGTGGAGTCGTAACATCATTCGACCACATAAGATGTGTTGAACATCATGACTGGGTCACAGCATGACAGTAGTCACCTGTACAGCATCCACATACATACACAGACAACCACATCAGGCCACAGATACAGTACATTTCCCTTGCTGCTGTTGGACATCACTGTCACCATGCACCTCGTGTCTGTGGTACACAAATGTCATGTGGGACATTGTGTATTGACAAGTCTGCCATGTGTGGACATGGTTGCCAGGCAGCTAAAATATTTTTGCAGATGTGCAGGGGTGTTATCCGTATGACCTTCAATGACCTGTGTCACACATTCCACATCAAAGTGTTTTGTGTATACACCTCAGTGACATGGGTCACAATCCACAGTATATATGTATTGTGTATGCACACAGTCATGGCTATGAACTGTGTCTGTACTTCACACTGTATAGCAATATAGACACCTCATAATACCCTGCAATGGTCATGCACATCTGCTAAATGTGCATTTTATCTGTAGGGTGGACAGGCAACACTGCAATGTGACACCATTATCCCACTGTATATTTGACAGAACACCATTGTGTTAAACATGCATGCATGTCAATGCACATGTCAGCAGATTACATGTCATACTACATGTTAATGTCAAGGTCATATGCCACACATCAGCCATGTGTACTGTTAACCTGTGCTGGTCCACATGGTGCAACACAGGGAAGCATGCTTACTACCATGATTGTGTGAAATGCATGGCTTCTGCTATGACACATGCATGATGTTGTGTGCAACCCAGGGATGTATGATAACTACCAATATTATTGTCTGAGCTGCATGCCATCTGCTGTATCACATGCATGTTTCATGCCTTCTGTCATATCACATGCATGTTGTGTGTCTGTGTGTGTCTGTGTGTGTCTGTGTATGTCTATATTGTAATGTAGAGTCTTTGTCTGCACTCACAGGTGATGTAGGTTTGTTACCCTCCTGCAATCCAGCTGATGTTAGTGTCCCCACAGACTCTAGCAGTGATGAACATATGCTTGAGGAACAGGCAGGGTTGTCAGGGGCTGAATCTGTGCCATTGCTTGCCATTCTACCTATATCCCACTCATCCCTGCACACAGATCTAATGCCAACACATACCCCATCACCAGTGGCCATAGAGGAAGGACAGTTGGCATGTGGTACCTTGGAACAGGAAAGTGTGGTGGCTATGGAAGGTGTTTATTCACACCATGGTGTCAGGCAAATGACTGGAAATGGGCCACACAGGCATGTGGCCAGTGCGGCTCATAGGAGGACCTCTGGCTGACATGCCCCTGCAGGACAAAGCGCAGCAGCTGGTTTCACCAGACGCATGTTTCAGGCTGTAATGGTGGCACAGGCATGTGCTGAGCAGCAGAACAGAGAAGAGCAGAGGCTGCAGAGGGCTGCTATCCATTCTTTAAACAGCAACATCAAGGGAATGGCAAATGCTCAACAGCAGATTGTTGAGGTTTTGGACAGACGATTGGGTGACATGGTTGGAATCCTTGACCATGGCATGACAATCCGCAAGCATGAGCTGTCTGTGCTGGAACATCTGGTAGAAGTGAGGTGTACGGTACATGGACGTAGGCCAGCTACGTCACCTGGTGCAGGTCTATGTGAACGAGCTACCTCACATTGCCACTCCCATAGTGGCGGTAGCAGCAGCAGTTCAGCTGGTGCTGCGCTGATCACACCAGGGCACAGCAGGCCACATGCACATGGCCCTGGACTGTCCCAACAAGGACACGGTTCCACTGGATATGTGTCATCGGACAGTACCCAATCTGCACCTCTGCCTGGTAGTGCCCGTGCAACCCCTGGAAGGCACAGGTCACGTGGCCGTGGCCGGACACTGTGAGCTGTAAAACCTGGTCTGTACAGTCTGGAGCTGTCAATAATACCCCTGTGTAGGCCAGACACATGGCAGAACTGTGTGCACACATACATGCACACACCAGAAACATCTGTAGGGCACCACAACACACACATGCATAACAACCACACATGGCCAATTAGATCACAGGCCCTAACCAACAACCATGATATCATCCACTGGTGCAGCCTAGACCCCTGGCAAACATTATGACCCTGTGCATATGATGATGCCTGTGCCGCATCCCTGTCATCCACACCATCGGTGCAGGGACATGCTCATATGGTCTGATGCACAGGGTGAACAGAATAGGGAGATAAGTGTAGATTACAATTGTTGTGTACTGTTGACATGCAGCAGACATACCCTGTAGTACAGGTTTAGAATGCATTGTTTTCTGTTCACAGTATGCATCTTGGTAACAACAGTAACAGCATGTTGGTCATGATGTCCTGCTTCCCTCCTTCAGGTCTAGTTGCATGCGCCGTTGAGTGTCAGTGTTTGCAGCTAGTTTCCCATGTGTAAATGTGGACTACTCACAGGTATGTATGGCAATGCCAGCATGCTATTCGTGGCTCACCCTCACTGTTAGAAAGGCTGACATTCCAAAGATGTCTACACATCTACTGATCCAGGAGCATGGGAGCTGTGTACTAAGCTACAGTGGCTAGAGACGTGACATCCATACCAGGTGACATCACAGGTACAGTTACATGGGGTGGGGAGTTTACATAGCAGTCTAGCTGATGACAAGGGTAGAGGCCAGTTGATAGAGTGAGGCCTCACTGTGCAGCAGTAATACACAATCCCATTATAGGATGCAAACACACATCTACACACACAAACACACACACACACACACACACACACACACACACACACACACACACACACACACACACACACACACACACACACACACACAGGTATTCACACACATGCATTCAGACACACAGTAACACACCCACAATCATGGGGCCAACGACACTGTAACACACACACACACACACACACACACACACACACACACACACACACACACACACACACACACACACACACACACACAAACACACTTGATAGTGTTGAGGTGAAGACCCCTGCCTATGTGGTAATCACCATTACAGTACTGTGCACCTACATGACGTGACACAGAAAATACACATGTACAGGTAGTCAGTAATGCCTATGATCGACGGCATCAACAGGGTAGTAGATTGCATCACCTGGAGGGGTTAGGGGTCCTATCTGTTCACTATGGTAACATGCATCCTCACTCCATGGACCAGACAGCCATACATACATGCACACACACACACACACACATGCACACACACACACACACTGTGGAGTGCACAATTGAATGCACCTATGTCATGCACATACAGATAGCACATATGTGTGCGATACACACCCCACCCCTGCCTATGTCTTGCTTTCTACAATGCAGTATTTACAGATCTCTACAACAGTGTACAGGGGAGTGAGTAACAATTGGGATGTATCCCCCACCATATGTGAGATATATGGACACACAAACAAACACACATGGCAGTACTGTGAATCAAACACCTGCTATCTTATGATACGTATGACAGACATGCAGCAGTATTGCCCACAATACAATGTTTACCGATGCTACCTTTGGCAATTGTGCTGATATATGTACATGGGAGACCTTAAGTGTTACAGATGTCAAGTGATTTACAGTCAGTGACACCCTGATCGCTGTGTAGGTTGTATGTGTTCTCCTTCAATTAACAGAGCCATAGCTTAGTGTTCCAACATGTTATTGTAGGACTGCTTGTGACACACCTGTGAGCTGTCCTCAGCAAATATCCTTCTGCAAAGATGCCCCACCACTTAGTTATGTCCACACATCCGTCCATACCTGATGCACATCTTACCATACTATCAGCATATCACCATATACAGTTGGCAATTATGGGGCTTCATTGCAACTGCATGTTGTAGTAAGACACACGTCACCTGCAAACATCAGCTACTGCACATGCATGGTAGCTGAATGCACACCACTACATGCACATGTGTGTAGGTCCTACATTCCTGTCATTTTGCCATGTTTGTAGGCATTGCAATTGGTGGGACATGTGTGATGACATACATGACACATGGACTGTTGTAAGATATGATAGCTGTCATGGTTAACCAGTACAGAGGGAATGTTAACTCAGTCAACATTGATATCACACCTTATGTACTGTTAGCATTCAACAGCCATGGACCTACCTTCCATGTGCATGTGTGTAATTGCTGAAGCCACCTGTCTGCACAAAGGACAGCAACAGCTATGCTATGTTCATATGTGTTTTGTGTGTGTGTGTGTGTGTGTGTGTGTGTGTGTGTGTGTGTGTGTGTGTGTGACATGTACATATCCACAGCAGGTACATGTATGTCATATCCAAACATGAGGGTGTTTACTGGTGTACATCAACAGTCATCTGTTACTGCTGTATATGACCCAGGGCCCCTGTCATATGTACAGCTGACCTGGTACGAACAGTGGTATCCTTGCATTGCATAACACATGATACAACTGTTTGTCAATACATGGGTAGTCTGCACAGTTGATGTAGAGCTAGGTACAGTCCACTGGTCATGGGTCACATGGTGTTGTACTATTATATGTCCTACCACATGTATGGATGTATGTTGCTGGTCCAAGGACATGGTGATGTCTGAGGGCTACATCCGTGAATGTGGCTTTTGACACTGTGATCTGCACCTGACACATCTGTGATGCCTTTTGAGGGTGTACTGGTCAGTACATGTGAGTGGCATTCATGTATGTGGGGACACCACCACCTGAAGCGGTCTGTACCTGTGTTATGGCCCACATGTCTGGTTATGAGGTATACGGTGGTATTTCTGTTGTGCACAACTGAGCCTTCAGCCAGGTGTTCCTCCCTGCACAGATGTCAGTATTCCCCATTGTTGGATCTACAGTGGGCAGCTGTGATTACGAATGCTACACATCTAGCACTGTTTAGCGTACACATACAATGCAGTTGTCCTCTAAGTGTCAGGGTGTTAACCTGGTCTCAGGACATTCGACTATGAATGGCACTATATGGGTGAAGTAGCCAGTCTTGGCAGGACATCACCACGGGTGGTAGTAGTGTGCCAGGTATAGATTGGTACATCTAAGGTGACGGACAGCAGCAGATGCTGTGTAGTAGACCAGTGTCAGATATATGTAGTGCAGCATTCCTGCTAACAATGACAACTATTGACACCGGAGTTCATTACAATGTGTTGTTCAGGTTGAACTGTAATAGCATGGCCACTGTGCCCTTCTGTGTTTAGAATCAGAATGCATATAAAACAGCTCTGTGCTACTAAGTGTGTGAGCATGCCCAGTATAATGTTGTGTAGATGGACACATAGTGCAATCCAAACGGCCGTGTGCTACTAAGTGTGTGAGCATGCCCAGTGACACATTGTGTCGGTTATGTGCCTCTATGTGTATGGGCATGGCCATTGTAACCCTATATAGCGATAGTAGTCATCCAGTCAACAGATGGCCATACTCCACTTCGGGATGGATTCCTACATTGAACACAGGTTCACAGGTATGTACATCATAACTGCCAGCATCCATGTCGATGTCCGCATTCCTAGAAGGTCATATTGACAGTCTTGAAAGGTGTAGTGTCTGAGTCGTGGCTCGTATCTATGTAGTATTGTAATAGTGGTCTGAAGATAGGCAGTTGTCCTGATCCCACCACAGGCATGTGTGTTTGTCTCCCTCTGCCTGGGGACAGAAACATGCTTTTAGACTGCTCACACTCCATACAATCCCTGTCGCCGTCTTTGCCAATACTGATGATGTCACCCACCTAAAAGTACACCTCTGGGAGTGCTGTGTCCCAGTAATCTCGGTAGTGCATTCTATAACTGGGTAATGCTATAGTGTGATAAGGTAGTTAGGTCAGTGTTCTAATCCCAGCTATGCCACCTGTGTGTGTGTGAGTCTCCATCTGCCTGGGGACAGAATAATGCTTTTAGACTGCTCACATTCCATACAATCCCTATCGCTGACTTTGCTATTGCTGATGATGTCACCCACCTAGAAGTATACCTCTGGGAGTGCTGTGCCCCAGTAATCTCGGTTGCACGTTCTGTAACTGCGTAATGCTGTAATGCGATAGAATAGACAGGTAGGTGTTCTATTCCAAGGCATGACAGGTGTGTGTGTTTGGCAGTCATAGCCTATATTGGTGTCTGTGAGTGGCTAGCTACTGGATGGGTTGAGGAGCATGTTTTGTTGTTTTCCTATATAGTGGCTATAAATGTCACAATCGTCCAAGAGACTGGGTTGGCAAGTCATACCTATATATTCGGCAATAGGTCTGTTGAGTTATGTCAGCAGCCCTAATCTTACCCTGAATACAGTCTGAACCCGTGTGATGCACAGAAACACACCTGCCTTGATATTAACACCAGTACATAATGCAGGAGGCGTATGTCGTTTTGTTTTCATTCTTGTCTAATGCTTTGGTGTCATGTGGTTCGCTGTTGAGATATATATTCTATATCTACGTATGTGTGTGCATATGTATATCTATATCTATATATATCTATATATATATATATATATATATATATATATATATATATATATATATATACATACACACACACACACACACACACACACACACATATATATATATGTGTGTGTGTGTGTGTGTGTGTGTGGGCATTAGCACACAGAAATCTGCATGATGGAATATATGTCCTACACTGTTGAATGCCTGTGCTGGATTGTCTGTACATGATAACCTCAGATGTATGTATATCTGCCATGGCTTAGTGGTAAAGCACATCATCTGTGATGTGCAGGGTCCTGGTTTCGAGCCCTGCAGAGGCCAGTTATTTTGGTGCTGGGAAGAACAAGGGACATTGACTATGGTGATAGTAAGGCACTTATAACTAGTTGTGTGTGGGTCTGCGCGACAGTAAGCAGTGGTTATTTTTGGGGAGGCTCAGTATGGGTCATGTCACTATGCATTAGAAGACAATACTATGCAAACAAGGTGGAAAGTAGTGAATCCCATTTATCCCCAGAGTGTGATGCAGGTTCCAAGAGTGTATGTGTATAGATAGCTGGGTACAGGACTCAAATATAGGTGAAATCATGGTGGGGTGTGTCAGGCATACTGTACATGGATTAGAGCCCTGTGTCTCGGGATTGCTCCTAGCTTAGCACGCCTAAGCTAGGGGTGTATCTATACCTACCTCATGCAATTGGGAGGGACAACAGCAGTAGGAGAATAATCAAGGTGAACAAGCTGGGCAAACAGGTGATATTTATCAGAATCAGCAGATTACAGGCCCAGCAGACCAGCCCAGCCCCGAACACTATGATAAAGTTAGCAAGCACCTTCCCCTTGGGTTTTTCCACACTCTACACCACCGGTGTATACAAAAACACAAAAGTCCCAAACCAGGGCACAAAATTAGAATCAGGAAACCAACGAAAACTGTTCCAAGGACCAGGCAACAACACCAGAAGTATACGAAGAAGTTTATTCACAGTCCCAATCACTGACTAAGCACTTTCACCAATAAATGGCTTCCTCAGAGTCAGTGTTGATAATTCATTACAGCCTTTTATAACCACAAGATTGCAATTCTACAATTAATTAACAATAAATTAATTAACTTATTAAAAAGTTTCCCTCGAAAAATGTCATTCCCAAACTCTGAAAAAGTAAAAAAACAGTCTTTTCAAATCACATATATTGAACATAAAATAATGAAAAAATACACAATCCCAAAAAGTTTTTCTCACATGAAAATCATCACATAAAAAAACATTGTATAAAAGGTATGTTTATGTAATAAATCACTATAGTAAATAAACCTGCAAAAATAATAAACAGATGTATAGTTCTTAAAAATATAAAAACTATTAATTAATAAAAAATATATAACAATTGTCCATAGACAATAATGGTAAAAGACTGTAAATGTTCTCCATTATGTATGTTGTAATATAATGTATAAATTATATAAAACCAGCCTTGTATTTTAAGATAGGTTTAATGGAGATGTACTCATTGATTCCAGGCTGCCTCATGGCATTTAATCTTAACTGCCAAAGGACCTCCAAACATGCCACCTTATTGGCAAGATCACCACCCTGTTGGAAGCTACCTATGGGCGTGGAAGAGGGTTCCAAAGCGTTTTCTGATCTTGTAGCCCTGTTAAACAGGCTTGGATATGTTAAACATTATCATTAGTAACAATTGTGATAAGCTTGGTTCCCTCCGGGAAGAAATTAGCGAGTTGTATAAACGTATTACGACTGATCTTTTATTTTACTAGCACGAAAGTAACTTTCAAAAGGTTATAAAGAATTTAGAGTTGTTTGTGGTTAAAAATTCTGCACTTAAGCACAAAAAGCTCGGGAGGGATACCTATGACTATGAACACAATTGTAAGCTTAGGTTTAGGCGCGATGAATTTCAGGGCCGTGAACAGGGTCATTTTCATCGTGGTTACAACAATGGGCACGTACATGATGAACATTTTGATTTAGATAAGGGGGCCTGTGCTCAAGACATACCTAAAGAAGACAACTTTTATCATAACTTTGAAGGTAGTTTTGAAGGGGGTGATTTTTTTGGATCCGCCCCCAAACCTTCGGAGATCAGAGAGACTCATAAACAGAGCGCAAGCCCCTCAGAGAGGGGGCAAGCAGTATTGGGGTTAGAGAAACGCATACCATCTCAGCGTGTGTCTATTGAGGTTAAAGGGCCCCTAGCACTTGGTCATGACACTACAAACTTTGACAAATTTGTTTCGTTGGACACTACTTATTTTGATAAACCTGTTTCATGTGACGAATTATGTGTGGATGTTGGGGGTGGTGATGTTAATATTTCAATGCAGGATGCTGTGGATGTAAACTGTATGCTAAATTTGAAGGTTAAACCTGTTTGTTCAGTTCTGAATTGTATTTTAGCTTCAAATGTTAATGACAACAATTATGTTATTGACCATAAGAGTATGTCTTCCATTGATTTTCAGAATGTTGAAGGGTCCTTTATTGAACCCAACGAGAATAATATGGAAACTACAGAAAGTGATCCCAATAGGGTTGGAAGCGAGTTTAACGCCATTAGTGGGGACGATGATTTGAATACCAACAATTTTCATTATGATGAGTTCCCCCTAGTGGTAAATGTTAGACCTACCTCCCCAAATACAAAGGTTTCTTCTGTGTATGCTTCATTAGGAAAATCAGATATTATGGGTGATCACAATCTCTTATGTGATTTAGGTGGGGTCAACAATATGATTGATTCTACAGTTTATAGAGCCGAAGGTTTAGGTTTGGAAGAGGGGATGAATTGTCAAACTTTACAGAAATATGGATTTTTTATTTATAACTACACTGAAACCACAGTAAATGATACCCATTTTGAACTTTTTGTTAAAGGCATTAACTTTGTTCCTAACTTCAAACTCGATATTGCTAATGTGCTAGTCAACTTGAAGTTGTTTGTGAGGAAGTTAAATTTGGATATATTTTTTCAAACTAATAGGCACTTACAAACTAGAATTGACAGCACAGGAAATACAACACTCACAAGGAAGAGTACTTTTGTTCCTCCTCCTTGCCATGAGACTAGTGCATTTGAAAATTTAGTGGAATTCGAGGTGAGGAAGATTTGTGCCAGTAAAAACAGTGACCCTGACAATCTTACTATTCAGGAAAGACTAGCACTTAAGGAATTAAGATCTTCTAAAAACATTAGGTGTATGAAACCTGATAAGGGCGGGGGGATGGTATTAATGAATAAAATAGACTATTTGACATCTATGTCGACCATCCTTGAGGATAGCAACATTTATAAAAGGGTTTCTATGAATGAAATCAACCTTGCATATAAGAAAATTGATTTATTTTTGTTAGATGCATTATTTCAAGGAGTTATCTCTGAGGTTGAATATAATTATCTTTCTGTTAAGAACCCCATGCTACCATGTATTTTTGGTATACCAAAAGTACATAAAGGTACTGCTAACCTTCAATTTAGACCGATAGTGGTGGCCAAGGGCTCAAAAACCTGAACCCCTTGCCTCATTTGTTGATTCCTTTTGTAAACTAGCCTTGATTGAAGTAGACCACGTCATTAGAGACTCATGGCACTGCTTAGAGAGACTTAGAGAGGTGAAAGCAGATAGCAGGTCATTTAGTTTTCTCACGATTGACGTGGTCAACTTATTTTCTGTCATCTCTCATGATCAAGGGCTGGATATGTTTTACGATAGTTTGAGTATGAGTCACACTGTGGACAAAAGTAAACTGAATTTTCTTAGGGACTTGATGGAAATAGTATTATTGAATAATTTTATCAGATTTGAGGGCGAATTATTTCAGCAGGACTCTGGAGTGGCAATGGGTGCTAGGTGTGCCCCAGTTTTTGCCAACCTGGTTTTATTAGCATGGGAAAGAAATTTTGTTTTCCGATCGAGGTTCCATGAGAATATACTGTTGTACAACAGGTTCCTGGATGATTTGCTTATCTTATGGACAGGAGATGAGGCTGGTGTAGTTGAATTTGTAGAATATTTAAATACTACAACTAGTTTTCTGAGATTTACATACACTTGTAATAAGGATAACATCAACTTTTTGGACATCAAAATCTTTAAAGATAAAAATGGTTTGGCTAGTACTTTATATAGGAAGGAAAGTTATTCCAATTCGTTATTACATTTCAAGAGTTGCCACCCATACCATCAAAGGAAAGGTGTAGCTAAGGGTCAGATGGTGCGCATCTCTAGATTAGTGAGTGATGATGCTATGTTCAAGCAAGAGATCTTTAAGTTGATAGGTATGCTTATGGACAGGGGGTACCGGTTACAATTACTTTTAAGTTTAAAGAAGGAGATTTACAAGAAGAGAAACACAGCATACTCACCTATACTTTTGATTGGACATGAAATGGGTGAATGTGACAAAGGGGTGGCTAAGCAGAAGGTGCCTGTGGGACCGTGCTTCATTTTGAAGTTCAACGAAAAAGCAACAGAAATAGCCCTAGTTCTAGGTAAGGCTTGGGACTATTGTCTAAGTGCTAGTTTAAAGGAGTTTTTGGGATTTAAGCCAAGGATAACATATAGTAGGGGTGATATCCTGAAGAACATGCTTGAAAGGGATGTTACCAATAGAGTATCTAGGATGTCTAAATGTGGATATTGTAGGAGCTGTAGGTTTATAGCGGAGGGTTCCTATGTGGTTGTGAAAGGTTACCATCAAATACTATCATGCCCGGGTAAATGTAATTGCAACACTAGGAATCTTATTTATGTTGCTTCCTGTATGACCTGTGAAGCGTTCTACGTGGGTATGACCATGCGTAGGCTTCATGATAGGATCTCTGAACATGTTAGATCCATTAAAAACAAGGATGAACATAGTGCTCTGTACCTTCACAGTAGTAGATGTGTTGGTTTCAATAAGTTTTTATTCTTTATTATTGACAGAGTGCTTAGTGAACAGGGTGGTGATCTTGCCAATAAGGTGGCATGTTTGGAGGTCCTTTGGCAGTTAAGATTAAATGCCATGAGGCAGCCTGGAATCAATGAGTACATCTCCATTAAACCTATCTTAAAATACAAGGCTGGTTTTATATAATTTATACATTATATTACAACATACATAATGGAGAACATTTACAATCTTTTACCATTATTGTCTATGGACAATTGTTATATATTTTTTATTAATTAATAGTTTTTATATTTTTAAGAACTATACATCTGTTTATTATTTTTGCAGGTTTATTTACTATATTGATTTATTACATAAACATACCTTTTATACAATGTTTTTTTATGTGATGATTTTCATGTGAGAAAAACTTTTTGGGATTGTGTATTTTTTCATTATTTTATGTTCAATATATGTGATTTGAAAAGACTGTTTTTTTACTTTTTCAGAGTTTGGGAATGACATTTTTGGAGGGAAACTTTTTAATAAGTTAATTAATTTATTGTTAATTAATTGTAGAATTGCAATCTTGTGGTTATAAAAGGCTGTAATGAATTATCAACACTGACTCTGAGGAAGCCATTTATTGGTGAAAGCGCTTAGTCAGTGATTGGGACTGTGAATAAACTTCTTCATATACCACCGGTGTATACATTCGGGGAAATTTTAACAAACAAACCTATGAAATGAGAAGGGCTGCAGCAGGCAACATAGACCAACATGTGCAAGAGGCTGAGAGTGGTGAGGATGTGTACAGACCCGGGGTAACCTACCAGGGGCTACATGAGCTGGAGATAGTGGAGTGCTATAGGGTGGACAGAGACCTCCTACAGCAGATTTTTGACCTGTGCCGGCCACACCTGACACATTGAACAGGCCAAGCGGAACCCATCCCAGTGGATACCAAGGTATGTGTAGACCTAGGTACACTAGCCACAGGTACCTCCGAAAGCACAACTGGTGATATCATGGGGATCTCACAGGCATCTGCAGCCAGGGTATTCCACCAATTCTTGGATGCCATGTCACCACATGCCAGTGAGCACGTACATTTCCTCAACACAAGTGAGGTGTTGACCAGCAATATGCGTCTCTTCCACCAAATGGCAGACTACCCTGAGGTATTGGGTGCTATAGCCTGCACACACGTATGCATCAAAGCACCACCCGGTGAGCAGGGTAGAGCCTACATTAACCGCAGGGGCATCCCCTCCATCAACTGCCAGGTCATATGCGATGCCCAGGGCATTATACTGAATGTGTATGCTGGCTGCCCTGGAAGATATGACAATTCTGATATATGGCATCTGACGCAGTTGTACTACAGCTTTGCCAATATGACCATCCCCTATGATCACCTAGTGGGGGATGCTGGGTACCCACTGGAGCCGTGGCTGATGACACCCATTAGAAATGCACACACACCAGAACAACAACCATAATGAGGCACACGCACAGGCCAGACATGTAATAGAGCATGAGTTTGGGATTCTCAGGTCACAGTTCCAGTGTCTGGACACATCCAGTGGAGCCTTGCATTATTCACCAGCTACATGCACCCAGATTGTTTTGGTATGTGCTATGCTACACAATATGATCCTGCGGAAACAGCTGCAGCAGGAATAGCATGGGCAGGGCCACACAGCCCCCCACCAATGCCTGTACAGTCACAGACTGACTTGGAGGAGGAACAACCTTAACCGGACCCAGTAGGTGGAAGGAGGCGTGCCCAGTACAACCTGGCCTTGGCAACGAGGCAACGCATAGCATATGCACTGACACAGTAGGGACTCAGGGAATGTCACCCTCTCTGACTCGCACAGACAGTAAAAGGGATACCAAACATGGCACTACCTGTGCTCAGCCATGTATAGGGGAGTGCACTATGTGCATCCGACATAGGCAGCCCAACAGCACCATCCTCAGGTCTGGCACACCCTCAAGGTAAGTCAATCAACCTACTAATTGGCAGTTGTATTAGAATGTGTTGGTACCTGTAGCTATGGTATGGATGTGAGCATGCAAGGGAATTTGGTGGCCGAATGTTAAAGCAGCAGACAGTAGACATCCATAGTGGCATCATGACATCTGTAGCACATACGGGGGTCACCATAATAGCCAGTAGTACACAGGGTGTCATAACCCACTGCGGGTAATGGGCTGAGCATCATGTGTGTCCATACAGCCCACAAAAGTCTCAACCAGCTGGACAGGTGTAGACTGACACAAACAAATGCTGAACTATGGCCTCTGAATGTGCCCTATGGGTAACCCCTCCCACAACCCCACACAGGCAGACTACAGCAGGCCAGGCAGTTGGATGTAGGTTTTGAAGGCTAGGAAGTTAGAAACTAATATGTTGGTAATTAAGGCTAAGATCTGTAGTACACCAGTATGCCTCTAGCCAGCACAATAGGTAGGTCTACACAATGAAATGGAGTGCCTGACATACCAGTACAGTACTAGCAAATGTGTACATGTGTCAGGTGTGCACCCCATCCAACGTACACATATACCAACAGTCAGGTGTGCCCCTTCTCCTGTGTAGGAATGTAGATACAATCGGGCATCCCCCCTGCTATGCAGAAATGTAGCAACAGTCAATGCCAGATAACCGATGGATACCTTACAGACACAGCATGCCACCTGAAGGTGTACAACACAAAGGTCACCACCACATTACAGAGTACCTAGACATGTAACACATGCGATACAGCTGGTCATAATGGCCATGCTCACACACTTGACGGTATGACAGCAATGTCAGTCGTCAACATACTGAATGGTCATAATGACCATGCTCACACACTTAAACACATGAAGGCCAGGTCTGCAAACACCAGTGTTCTGGACATATCTGATGGTACATTCCTATACTGCTGAATGATTGCACTGTATGATATGTTTGTGTTACTGTCCGTTGTCTATATATCTTCCATGGCATATTGGTAATTCACATTAGCTGTGTGCTCAGGGTCCTGGTTCCAACCCTTGCAATGGACGTTCATTTGCTTGCACGGCAGAACATGCCCATTGGATATGGATGGAGTAAGGCACATTAAAGTAGTTTGGAGCAGTTGTGTGTGAGTTTGCACGGTGTTAAGCACTGCTGAACTCTGGTTACAGCTTCTTACACTCAGTTAGCCACTACATTGCTTTACCAGTGCAATATTCGCATACTGGTTGCCAATAACGCTTACAGCCGCTAGCTCACACACTTGCAAATGCACCAACATTGTTGCTTGCATGTGACACTCACACCCCTGGGTGGGAGCGACGATCACAATATTACCTTGTGATACTTATTACATCGGACTACATGACTACAGTATCGGGAATGGCTGCCCATTAGGTGACTGAATGGCGTTCGACTGTTACGGTATTGGCGGCCTGTCCAATGAATTAATCATTTTATTTCTGTGTTCCTCATACAATCTGCTCTCATCTGGCTGATACATGGGTACTGATACTCTTCAGTACAGACAAGAAATTGGCTCTTGGGAGCCACATCCATCTGCCGAGTCATGCTAGCGCATACATATTGTAGGTTTGCCACCTTGCAAATTGTCCAAGGTGGGGCTTTAGGGTTAACACCTGTCCCACTTTGTGAGGGACAGTCCCTCTTTAGGCAGTTGTGTCCTGCGGAAATAATCAAGACATAGCAAATTTCCTGATTACAGGACAATATTATATTCTACGTTTTTTTAATAGTTACATGAAACAGTTATTTTATATATGACACTTCTATATGTTATGTGAAGTAGCATAAGCAATTAAAATGTTACTAGGCTAACTTTTATTTGTGCAAATAAGTATAATTCTGTACTATGTGCAGCTGTAGGTATGTTTCATCCTGGAAAGTCTGACATTATTACAGAACATGTCCCACTTTGGCCATTTGGAAAGGTGGCAACACTATAGGACCTTTATGTAGAGATGTCAGAATTTGCAGGGCAACACATACCCCCAGCCAGTAGAAGAGAGAGTACTTTACTGATCTGCCTAAATAAATGAGTATTCTTGTAGCATTATAGTTGCTTATAAAGTTTCTTAAAACATTTATGTGTTCCAGATACAAAATAATTGTTTTATGCAACTACTACATACAATTTAGGAATTATTTGCCCTAAATCACAGGATATTTGCCATAAGTCCATTTATTTTGCAGGACACACCTGCCCAAAAGGCAGTGTCCCTCACAAAGGTGGACAGGTGTTAACCCCAACCTATTATTCTATCATCTTTCTAAGTAAGTCAGCGGAATATGCGCTTTCCGTCACTAGCAGACCTCTCATACAAATGGGGAAGAGTGATCACTTAATCAGGGACACTGCATGACACCCTCAGGGACACATTTTGATGTTTGGTGCTATTAACCTGACACACTGACAGTGCCAGAGCATATGTATACATACACATTATTGTCTAAGGTACATGCTGTTTATGACTCTTACATGTTGTAATTATTCATTACGTGTATTTCGCAACCTGTCCTAATATCACTTGTTCTAGGAGGGTTTAGTTGGGACTGTGTTAGATTATGATTCATAATCATGGACGTCCATGGTAATCGGG
>NC_056736.1:158490606-158523106 GCF_019279795.1 Protopterus annectens
CTTATTCTTGTAGCAGTTTAGTTGCTTATTCTGTTTCTTGTAAAATTTACGTATTTTACATACAGAAATAACTGTTTTATGCAACTGTTACATGAAATATGGTACATAATTATTTCCGACAATCACAGGACATTTGCCATTGTATTATTTTTGGTCAGGAAACATCTGCCCAAACAGGGACTGTCCCTCACAAAGTGGGACAGGAGGTACCCTGCTTGCATCAGTGCCTTAATCACCCTATATCCAACTGCCACTATGCGAATGTGTAAAGTATATATTCTCGATAATGCATGTGGGGAGCCATGCATCATGGTCAAGTGTTTAATCCCAGGTAGTAGGTTCTCCATGACCAGCTGGAGGCTGAGCAGTCTCATGAACCACTACTGCAAATACAACTTGTGTCCAGATGTCTACAGGACTGGACATCGTGTTGTGACACCAAGTCTGATGTTTACACAGGATACTTATCCCATGAGGGACGTCCAAAAATTGAACAGACCAATAAACTCGATTTTTTTGGCTTTACAAAAATGTGATAGGGTTATACATGCAAGGGATACATAGTTTGCATTCCTGAGACTGCCTAGGGTGAGACTGCCTACTAGATATGAGTAGTGGTCACTATGTGCAGATATGGCTGCACCAAGCTAGCAGCCCGAGTATGGCTGGATTTGGTGGATGGGGGGTTGTGTGCTGTAGAGGGGATGATGGGTATTCAATTATGTATCCAGGTGTGTTGTGGTTGGATGGCTCAGTTCAGGTCAGACCATTATGTGGGTATGTGCCGGTGACGTTTCTGTACGTGTGTATCACACATTTTAATATTCATATGTTTGTGGGATTGTGTTATACAGTATGGCCTGTCAGGTTGTATTGTAGATGTGTATGTTTGTTCTTTGTGTTTCTTTCTGATTCATCCACTGCTCCCTCGTCCACCTCCAGTTTACCTATTGCCATATTCCACACACTCTATCCATCCCTTCTCTGGTTGATGGCCCATGGCACGGTCAAGGGAACACATTGCATACACTACATATCTCTGGTACCTGTATGGTTGTGAGGACTTCCCTAGCATTTTTCACCTTCCACATGCTGTACATCACACACATAGGTACACGCAAATACTTATCTTTCATGACATGGTAGGTAGACCCGGGTAATACCCGTTCATTTTTGGCCCATCCTGACAAAGATGCCTTGGACCGTGAATTGGGAAATTTTGGGCGAATGCTCTGACCATTGGCAGGGTTGCCACTTTTTCATATAGCCAGGATGGACACACATCAGATATTACAGACCAACACATACCCATGGTCATTACAACGGATAGTGCTTTTGTTTTATGCCTAAATGTAAGCTTATTGTTGTAACAGTTTAGCTGCTTCTTCTGTTTCGTTTACTTGCTTATTCTGTTTCTTGTAACATGTAGGTATTTTACATATGGAAATAAGAATTGTATGTGACTATTACATAAGATTTGGGACATGACTATGTCCTACGATCGCAGGATATTTTATATTTATAATGGTTTTGGTATGGACACAACTGCCCAGAGGGGGACTGTCCCTCACAATGTGGGACAGGTGGTAACCCTGACCATTGGGCTAGGCTTAGATATTGGCAGCGTGCTAACACGATGCATTTCACTTCCACTTGGTATAACTATCGACACTACAATGGAATACGGGCACAGGATTTTAAATATCATTTGTTCGAGGGATGGGGACTTAATATTCAGCTACGTGCATTTGTGTTTGCTTCTTATTTTTGTGTTCACAAAACTGTCTCGCATGCTTTGCATATGTTTCAGTATCCACAGACACTGACAGGTGTGATTACAATTAGAGGCAGGCTGTACTATTCAGCATTTTAGGTTGCACATAAGCAGCCAACATGTCCATGCCTGCAGGCGGTGCTTGGACACTCCCCCTGCACTCGCACACGTTTAATATGCATGTGGGTGTGGTGGCAGTGCGCCTTCATTAATATGCATATAGTGCTACTGCGCCATCTCTACACTGCACAGTCGGCGCAAGCCTAATGCCGTCCTTGAGCCGAGCTTCATGAATCCCGGGGACCATCTATTCATGTAGCTTTTGCTATATCTAATTCTTTTAAAATTATATTAATTTCTCCTACACTTATATTTTTTTTCCATATTCTTATTATCCTTAATATACCATTTAATTGAAACTTACATAAATGAACCCCTTTTCATCGAACACCTGTTCATCAAACTCTCAAATCAGTGAATGGGCTTTTTAATCAAACTGTTCCCAGGACAAACCAATGGTAGGCCACTCTAATGACCACAGAAAAAATAAAAAAAATAAAACCTATGCTGCATCCTCCACAGTCCCCCCTAACTAAATATACTAACTCTGAGATCACACTACAGTAGGGAAAAGGCAAATTCCATATGGTGGCCAACCATTGGTTTGCCCTGGGAAAAGATTCAAGTAAAAGTCCATTCACTGATTTGAGAGTTCAATGAGCAGGTATTCAATGAAGAGGGGTTCAGTGATGTAAGTTACATAAAGTGATATAGACCCATTATCCATTTCACTTAATTTTTTAACTTTCTATTTCTGCTTTTCTTCCATATCTTTTTTAACATACTGTATTCTGTATATGCTTCCTTATTACCTCAAATATTTGTTTTTGCATATTGGTTCTATCTTTCACTGTTCTTCATTACCCTTATTATTCTCTCATTTTCTCTAACAATCTTGTTTAAAGATGGTGCCATCTCTTCTTTTCTTCCCTGTAAAAATATCTTTGCTTATACATTTTTTATCTTCTCCTGATTCATTTCATAAGTCTTCTTCTCCTTTCAAAAATAATTATCTTGTTTTCTATTATATCTATAAGCAACTTCTGACTCAGTCACTTATGCTTTAAATTTTCTTTCCTCTTTCTCATTACTTGATATTGTAAAAAACACCTTTCATGGTTTTCTTTAAAAATTATCCACCAGTCTCTCCAATTTTCACAAAAATTCTCATGTTTACATAATCCTTCCATAATTGGTTAATCTCCTCTCTTCCTTCCTTATTTAAATCTGTTTTATTAAGTCTCTTAATATCCTTTCCTAATCTTATATATCCTTCCTTTTCTTGCACTTCTACCCATATACGTAAATGATCCAAAAATCCTGTTTCCTGTATTCCTTTTTGTACTATTTTAGGCTATCAGATATTAAAAAATAATCAGTTTCTATTTTCATCTCATTTCATTTATAAGTCCAGTGTTTATCACAAATATATATATATGTATATATATATATATATATATATATATATATATATATATATATATATATATATACATATATATATATAAATATATATATATATATATATATATATATATATATATATATATATGGGTCTACTTCATAAGATCGACAAACCATTTGATCGACATTCATTTGGTCGACAGCTCATTTGATCGACAACCAGTATTCAAGGCAAAAACTTGGGATTGGTCCCCCTCCCCAACGTTGTGCGATCCTGGAGTTGGTATATATAGTTGGGGTGGTGTGGGGGGCACAACCCCCCACATTGGGGAGTGTGGGGGTGAAGCCCCCACCTATTTTCTTTAAAATGTGTAGTTTTGTTGTATTTTCATGTTTCACCCTCCATAACTATATATACTAACTCCAGGATCGCACAGCATTGGGGTAGGGGGCAAATCCCTGTTAAGTGCCTTGAATACTGGTTGTCGATCAAATGAGCTGTCGACCAAATGAATGTCGATCAAATGGTCTGTCGACCTTATGAAGTAGACCCATATGTATATATATATATATATATATATATATATATATATATATATATATATAAACCTTCCACTTTTCATTATTTCATATATCTTCCTTAACATCACTTCATATTTTTTTCTTTTTTATTAAATCACAATTAAAGTCTCAAATTAATATTATTTCCATATTTACTCCTACATAGTTCAGAATCTTTTTAAACATTAGTTCTCTTTCTTTCATCATAACATGCACATAAACTGCAATCATTCTATACACATCTTTTTTTCATTTTTATATCTATTACCATTGATCTGCCTAACTATAAAATAGTATAATCTAAAGCTGTTATTGCTTCATTAGATAACATTGCAATACCTGAACATGTATATTTCCCCATATTCCAAATAATATTCCCTCCCATAGTTTTTTGCTTTGTAGCCTTTCTTCCTTTGTTAACATTCTTATATCTCCTTATATAATTATATGCATATCAAGTAATGCACACCATTCTAAAATACCTATTCTTCCTTTAATGTTCTTTATACTATTAACATTTATTGCTAAAATTCTTAGTCTTCTTTCAAGCATGGCTTTTCTTCAAATTAAATGCAATGTATGTCTTAACTTTCAACATAAAGACTTAATGTTAATGCCTTTATATACTGAGTTTTTTTTTTGTTTAAAGCATGCACACTTGCAGAGACCTGTCTAGCTGGCCCAGTTTTCCTAACTCCAATCCTGTAAGACCCCATTTCAGACTCTAGTTGATGACACACTGCTAGGTTCTGTACCTCTCTCTGAGTATCAAGGCAAACTTTTAAATTTTTATCTATGGCTTTTACATCCAACTGTGATTTTTTTCCCCTGTTTCATCTGTGACCAGTCAATATTAGACTATTTTTATATGGCAATAGCTATCCACTTCCAAACTAAACTGAACTTCCCCAGAATTAGTAACACCAGAAATAATTAACTTGTGCTAGTTTAGTTCCCCCCTTGAACTGTACTGCCATTTACTTAACTGCAGTTCATCTATTCTCTTGGTACTCTCTCCATATCACTTACCTACAGTTTGAGTCAATTGATTGTTTGTTTTTGTTTGAATGGCACATCTTCCAGAATCTGGTTGAGAGACCTGCCAATTACTCCCACAGGACTCCTCCTGCAATTAGTCCCTACCCTCCTCCCCCACTAGGAATACATAGGACATAAGTTATATAAAGGCCTGTATTCTCTGTTATCTGATTGTTTTCCAGCCCACAACCCCTCCTAAGAGCAGCTAACATGTCTCTGCCTGCTTCGCTCCCCACCCAGCCCCCAGTTCCCACCCATCCTCGGTGGTCCTACCTTTTTAGAACAAACCCCTCCTATCATTTTTACCACCAACCACAACACTATTTCCAACTCTAAATCCACCATCTTCCCACTACTACTCCTCCTCTTCTGCTAACATGAATAAGCATACCATACTTATACTATTTGCATACCCTCTCCTTGCATATCTTACATATTACCAAAACTCCATTATATCCCCACTCAACCACTTCCACTGTACAACTATTCACTCTATCACTCATGACTCACCCTCACTCTGCTCGTCTCTCACCAACTCAAGAACCATCCCTATGCATCCCACACATATTCTATCAGCTAAAACACTAAAACTCAATGCATTCCTACAAGTTAACAAAATAACCCTCCCACCACATCTGTTACCGACTGCACCCAATCATAAAGTTTCCTTAAAATGCAAACTCTTTCACAAACTGTAAAAACTAATAACCCCATACATATCAAAACTTGCCTTCAGTGGAGACATCCACCCCAACCCTGGCCCCCTCCATCTCCAACCCCACTTCTTATAATCAGACTAACAACCACATCTCCCAAATCCCAGCCAGTAGAAAACCAAATGGCCTCCTTCTGCTAAGCCTAAATACCAGAAGTATAGCCAACAAAGTCTGCGAACTCCATGCCACCACAGACTTATGCTTCCCAGATATAATCATCCTGACAGAAACCTGGCTAAAACCTCACATTACCAGTGAGCAAATCCTCCCTAATGGTTACAACATACTAAGACTAGACCGACTAAACAAGAAAGTACGTGGTATAGCTATAATATTTAAACAGCATCTAAACATCCAGATAATAAACTCATCAGCTCCTCAAATTGCCAATGAAGAAATAATATATACCAACCTGAAAATAAACCAAAATAAAACCATCAACATAACAGGATGCTACTTCCTACCTGGCCAAAATATCCCTCCACTAGAAAACCTCCTCAGCTGGACTACCCACCATCTCCCTCAAGAAACCATAATTTTAGGTGACTTCAATACTGATTGGAAATCTTGTTGTGGCAACCATCCAACCCAGCATCTAAACCTTCATGGCTTCACCCAACTAGTCCAGTCACCAACCAGAATAAATAAAAACTCCAACAAGCACACTACCCTCGAATGGATACTAGTCAGCAAGATTCCCCAATCCTATATAGCAGGCTGCCTGTCCGATAGCCTCAGTGATCATTCCCCAACATTCATACTCAAAAAACACCTATACCAAGTTAAACTTGTCATCTACTGTCAAATACGTAAAAAATTACACTTTAACCCAATCACATTCATCTCATCCCTCAAAGAATTGAACTGGCACTCTCTAAATTACCTCAGCCTAGACAACGCAGTCCAATTTTTCAGTACTACCTTCCTAAGCATCCTAAATAACCATGTCCTCATAAGACTTACCAGAACAAAAGCCCAGCCCTCCCCATGGCTACAGAAAACCACTAGGTCAGAAATGAAAAACCGAGATAAAGCCTGGGAATACTGGCGCAAAACCAAAACCTGCTCAGCTAGACAGAAATTCCTAGAACTACACAATAGAGTCAAAAAGCTAATAAAAGAGGACAAAATCCAGTACTGCCAGTCTGCCCTCAATTCCTCCCAACACAACCCAAACAATTCTGGGCCTGCATAAACTCCATCCTCCACCCAGGTAAAATCAATACCCCTACACCTAACATTCCTCACTCCTCAGAAAATATTTCTACCTCATTCAACACACACGTCACACAAACCATACTATCACTAGGTAGACAACACAACCCCATCCCCTACACCCCACACCTTCACCCAGTAATCTCCCCACACTCTTCTCATTTCCTCCCATTCCTACCTCCAACATAAGAAAACTCTTAACTAAACTTAAACCCACAAAATTAGCAGAAGACAACCTCCCAAGTGAATTCCTACAAATTGCAGCTGACGCCCTAGCCTAGCCAGTATCCATCTTGATTAACCAATCTCTGTCAGAATGCTTCATCCCTACACTATGGAAAATATCACACATCATTCCCCTTCACAAAGGCGGCCCCTCCACAAAACTAACCAACTACTGCCCCATAGCGATTCTATCAAAATACTAGAGAGATGCATTCACTCTCAAATCTCAGACTGCCTCCTTACTAACAACCTCCTTTCTAATACTCAACATGGTTTCCAACCAAACCATAGCAGCACCACTGCCTTACTCTCTTTTACTTACACTATCCTTCACCATAAAAACAATGGCCATCTCTCCTCTGCTACTTTCCTAGACCTATCTAAAGTATTTGACATTGTCCCACACAAACAGCTCCTCTCTGTACTTAATAACCTATCCTCTTCTCAATCAGTCACCGACTGGTTTCAAAGCTACCTGTCTGACCACCAGCAATCTGTTGTATGGCAAAATGATATATCTCCCCAACTACCTGTCTCTATTAGTGTTCTCCAAGGATCCATCTTTGGACCCCTACTCTTCTCTATTTTCACCAATAATCTAATACCTGCCACCAGACATGGCACACTCATACAATATGCAGATGACTCAACCATCGTTTGCTCAGCCCAGTCCCTACCCAAACTGCAAAAGTTCACACAGGATACATTTTCCTCTGTTGAAACTTGGCTATCCGATGCCCAGTTAATACTCAACCCAAACAAAACTAAACTCCTGACCTTCGAACCCACCAAACATACTCAAAGCAACTCTCACTTTAACATCACAGCAAAAGACAACACCACTATCCACCCAACAGATCACACCAAATTGCTAGGAGTTGAAATAGACAACAATCTCAAATTTGACATTCACATGTCCATGACCATAAACAAAGTCCACCAAAAACTAGGAGCCTTATACAGAAATAAGCAACTCCTAACCAAAGCAGCTAGGATTTCAGTTGCAAATCTGCACCTTATCTCCACCCTACTTTATGCCTCTCCAATATATACCAACCTAAGGCAATGCGATCTACATAAACTCGAGACCTGCTACAACAAAATCGCTAAATTTGCCACCAGGGCATCCTACCACAGTCACCACTGTCTCTCACTTACTGAACTAGGCTGGTTAGAACTCCCTCACCTCCTTCAATGGTATCAACTCACACTCGCCCACAAACTGGTTAACCATCCTCTAAAGGTCCCATCCCTCCAGTATCTACTCCAACTCTATCTCACCACCAGACCACTATGATCCAGCAACAAAAATCAATTACAGGTTACTAGAGACAATAACACTGCTGGAGAAGCACTATTCTCCAATGCTATAGCCAAATTATGGAACACCGCACCCCCCCCCCCACAATAACCTCTCTACCATCATGCACCCACTTCAAAGCTTTACTTAAAGCGCACCTAAAAACATGCTGGCTATGCCCTTGTAACTCTTCCCTCTAACTTCTCCCACCCCATCTACCCTCTAACTGTCTTCCACCCCACAAACTACCTTTGATTACAACAAGATCTGATACTTCCATGCCTATCTATTTATTATATGGCAGTAACTTCTTATTGTAACAATTGTTAATATCTGCTATGACTTCATGGATAGAACAGATGCTAGTTATCTACTGAATGTACTATGTTTTTCATCTGTAGCTATGTTTGTAATATTTTAATTGCTAGTATTCTTCATCTGTAACTATGTCTGTAATACTTTAATTTGTGGAGCTTTTCTCCCCGGGCCTCCCCTGAAAATGGACCTGCGTCCAGTCAGACATTCCCGGTCAACAAATGTAAATGAATAAATAAAATTTGCTTTCAATTTCCCTTTACCTTTTTTTGTATTTTCTTTCATAACTACACTATTAAACTTTATTTTTCTAGCTTTAACTCTCTTCCCCATCTCACCACTCTTTAATTTACATCTTCATTTTCACTTGTTTCTTGTACCAATTCTTCCCTTCCTCATTTTCATCTTTTTATCTACTATTTTTTTCTTTATTATCAAGCCATTCTTTACATACTTTTATTATACTCCTATCTACATATTCATGTATTTGTTCTTGTTCTTTAGCTTCTGCAGTTTCTTCACAATACATCCATACATGTCCAATTTTCCCACATATTTTATGTATCATATCACACTCTTTAGCTTCATGCCCTGACTTCCCCAAATAAAACATTTTCTTTTATTACAACTGTTAATCACATGATTGTCTTTTCTACAAAAACAACACATGCTTTTGGTTGTCCACTATATTTAACATAACCTCTATTTCCAACTATATTTATTACAGTTGAAATGTGCCTAAGTTTTTCTTTTTCCATTTTCAAAATCACTCCATAGTCCATTCCTCAAGGCCATAATCCTCTGACATCATAAAATTTTGTAATGTCCATCATTTCTTTACATATGGTCTTTAAATAATCTTTGAATGCATCTTTCAAAACTTCAGTATGAAATTAGACAGTAATTCATTTTGTTGATTGTCTATTAAATGGTTGTACAACGTACAAATTCCAGGATTACAATCTTTCATTTTTTTAAACTTTTCTAAGAATTCCTTCATTTACTAGCCTGTTTTGAAGAAAATGTCACAGTATGTCTCTTTATTTATATGTATTAAAGCTCTTACCTTCTTAGGTAAAATATGAAGAGCTGCAATTACAGAGTCCCAAACCTCATAACTTTCAAGCTCATTTTCTGATTTGCTATTTGCAGGAATTTTCTTTTTATTTTCTCTTTTTCTTCTTCCACTCACTTTTCTCCATCCTTTGCCTTTTGAACATATGATTTCTTCTTCTTAACGTCTATTGCTTTCACATCCTCCTCTTGTTTGTCCATCATTTCATCCCATAAACCTGCCACCTCAATCTCTGGGTCACTATTCTTCAACATGTCCCTTAAATAAACAAACCGCAAACCTCCTAATTGGAGGATTGTAATAGTAAATATTTACTGAGTCTCATCATCTCCCTCGAACAACCTCTCCTGGAATAAACACTCCAAGTGTGGTACAGGTTGGATAACCTTCTGTTCCTTCACCTCCTTCATCCCTCCCTTCTCTGGTGATACAGACAACCTCTCTACTTCTTCTGCTTCACTTAACTGCCTTTCTTGTAATGGCCCTGCTGCCTCCATGTTTTCATTCTTCTTCCCCGATACAACATTCTCCTCGCACACACTCATCATACCTCTTCCTGTTTCCCTGAGATGCCTATTCACCAGCAAAGGAAACAGGAAGTTGGATGTACCATCAACAATAGCATTCCCTGATGCATTACATAAATAATACATTGCATCACTTAAGTACATGAATAAATAGGTAATATTTTAATATAATTTCTTCAAGATCAGGTTGTATAATTGAGTATTATCTCAGAATTCAACTGCATTATCCAATATCATTAAAAAATATTTATTATACCGTATCCTCTATAAGCTATTTAAACTTATTAAATTCCCTTTTATGCCCATAATACCTATTGCTGCCCTCCCACTATACTAATACCACACTCCACTATTGCACTTGCTACTGTACGATAATATGTAAATGAATACAATTACATTGTCAGAGAATTTTACAAGAGCAATAATTGGACCTTGTTAACAAATAAAATGTAAACTGAGCACCTGATTTATCATTTTACTTAAAAAGTACCAAAACATATCCCAAGTATTAAAAGAATACACAATTTTTATGGAAATGTGTATTGTACGCTATAGCACATATTCACCAGAAATTATTTCTTCAAACATTTAATATTTATAATACTATCAGATAATTTTGTTGAGAGTTTTTATATACTTATAATATGCTTTGATGATATATGTATAGATGTAGAAAAGATGTTAAATGGAATCAAGGTAATAATTGGGTATTACACTTACATTCATAAATCAATAAAATATCATTTCATTTTTAAGAACAGGGATCAGTTCTCCTGAATAATGTAAATGACCCATACCACCCATATCTCTAGTTTACTGCACTACATCAATGTGTTAATTACTGAATCCATCCATCCATCCATCCATCCATCCATCCATCCATCCATCCATCCATCCATCCATCCATCCATCCACATTAGTGTTTTATCATGTTTGTGTTACTTCTTTATTTCTTTGACTCTATGTAATGTTCACAAATTGGCATGTATTTTACATATGAGCTTGCTAACCAATCCTGTTCTCTGCTTCAGGTACAGATCTAATATTTCTAGTTTGTCAAAAAGTTGGAAAATTCATGACTGCACTATGTTAATTTCACCTGAAAACTGGGGTATACTTAAACAATACATAAGCCAAGTTTCTACTAGGTCTCATTTCATTAAACAAGTGAAAGACTATTATCTTTAGTTACTCTTAATATGTGCATCAAAAATGACTGCAACATTTAAGCATGTTAGAAATTAATATGTATTCTTCTGCACTTAGAGTAATGTTAGTCAAAATTATTACTAAAGAAACGAAACTAAACTTTATCCAGAAATAACATTTTAGAGGCAAATGAGAGAAAGTGAGATATAACGTGTTAGCATAGAAATATGCATACAGTCAGCACTGACCAATATAGCTTACTTTGCTTTGTTTACTTGGAATATTATGTTTTAGATGCAACTCTTACATAACATATAACTTCTACATGAAGAATTATGTAGTAGCTCCCTACTGTACTAGAAATGTGTATAAAATCAAACTGTTAAGTGATACTACCCAATCAATAAAGAGTAATGAAATAGTTCATCAAAGTGAAAATGTAAGAATAAGGCATAATCGATATCTCTTTCATCTTTGTTAACGTTACTTCTTGGGTATGTAGAAACATACGAGTCCAAAACATATGAATAACTGTATTACAGAATAACACACTTCAAATAGAAAGCAAATAGTGAGCAATTTACTGCATGATGTGATCGACTATAACACAACACAGCAGTGATCAATGCATGTGATGATGTAAATACGAGACGAATGTAAATCTTTAAAATTTGCCCAGAGGTTAAAGTGCTGTAAATTACATCCTGGTGCCTTAACATTATTATGTTATTAATAGTATATTACAATATATAGTGCATTTTGTATTATATGCCACATATAATATAATATAATATAATATAATATAATATAATATAATATAATATAATATAATATGTAATATGCTGGTTAACTATCATACTAAGTGTGGACCTAGGAAAGTACACTTGTGTAAGTAAACTTCCCATAATAGCAGATGTTTGAATGATGACTCCTGCATTAGCCTTATCTGTATGGGTTGTATCCTACCTGGGATATAACAGCTGGTGAGCTTCCAAAGCTTAAGGGCATCTTTCACATGCATAGACTGTTGGCAGATAAGCAGAGCTGGAGAAATGTGGGCACCAAGCCCTTCAGAGCTTTCAGGCTACAGCCTTGAAAGAGATCACTATCATGTTAATAAATATTTATGTCCTAGCTTTGTCATCAAATATAATACAAAAATAAGTTGGATGGAGGGAGGGAAGAAACAGCTACTGAAGCAGTGATCATTCAAACATCTACAGTTATGAAAGGTTTACTTACACAACTGTATTATGTTCATCATTTGGTCACTACTGCATAGACATAGATATTTAGTAGACTACCATAGCTATAAGATTTAGGAGGTGGAAAAATGAGGTTCCAGCAGCCATTAGCGAATGGTGCTTGCAAAACCTGCTCTTGACCTGGAAAATGGAGTCTTGTTTTTTATTGCTTTTTAAAAGTATGTACAGAGGACCAAGATGTTACCTCTAGAATATGTCTACAGTGCAGCTCTTTCCAATTATCCACTGAAAGTGCCAAGGTAATATTAAAGTATACCATTGACCATGCTAGAATTGACTTATTATGGTAAGAAAAAAAATGAATAGCATGAGATAACCATTAGGAAATTGTCTGTTTTGACACTAGTTGTTATTATTTCTTATCTTCATAAAACATAATAAATGATGAGAATTTCTGAAGGTTTCAGTTCTGTCAATATAGCATCTGAGTTGTTTGTAGACATTCAGAGTAGATGGATCTATTCTCTCTCATTGCACTTTCTGGAAAAAAGACAAAGGGATAGCTTGGCTCAAAGTAAACTGGAATACCACTTTAGGCATAAATTAAGGATTCATTCTGAATGAAACCATACCTTTGAGCAAAATGGGATATGGCTTACCAAACATAAGAGACTGCAACTTATGCAGTCTTCTTGCAAAAGTCCAAGAAATCACTAACATAGTTGTCCATGATAATAATTTAAAATCAGCCAAAATGGCCAGTTTCAAATGGAATAAGAGAAAGCATTTTTAAAACAAAATAAAGATCCCAAGAAGCGGCCACCTGTTTTATAGGTGGACAGATATGTAATACCCTCTTTCAAAAAGATAGCTTAACATGAGAGTGCATCCAAAGAGGATGATCCATAGGCAGCCATGGGGAAATGGCCTAAAGATAAAAAATTAACAGGGGAATAAAAAGGCCAGTGGATAAAAACACACAATAATATTTTAGAACCAGAGAAGTACTAAACTTAAAAGGGTTTTGTTTCTTAATCTGTTAACAACTAGAGAATCTTTGCATAAGCTAATATGTATATATATGATTATCTAGTGGCATAATTTCTTTGTCTCCTATAATACTTGCTACACATCCACAGAGAAAAGATACCTAAGAGGCTTTAAGAGTCTGTCACCCTGGCAGTCCATACAAGATGTTTCAAGTGGGAACTATCAAACAAACCCTCCCTTGTATTAGCAGGTGCAGTCTGGAAATTTCCAAAAGAATGGAGAACCAATATCACCTTGGCCAAAAAGGAGTCACCACAAAGATCTTATACAGTCCTTCCGAATATTTAAAATGACCCTTGATGCTAGCGGAAAGAATGGAAAGGCATATAAGACATTCCTATCCAAGAAAGGAAGAATGCTTTTGTTTTCTAGGCTACTTTCAAGGAGGGCTATAGGAAAAATGTACCAGTTGTTTGCAGTGAAGGGGTCAAATCAGTTTAATTAATGTGCTGGATCAACTCCTGGAAGACCTCTTGATTTAATTTTCATTCATATGAGTCTGTCCTGGTAATATCCCACTTGTCTGCCACAAAGCTTTTGCTCCGACTAAAAGTAAATCACCTGTAGAAGGAGAATGTGTGGAATTGCTATATCCTAGATTGACATGGCTAATATGTCCAGAGGGAGAGACCTGGAAACCTGATGATTAAGTACTACATCACTGTAATGTAGTTTCTGATCATTTAGAGTTTCAGGGGCCAAAGATTACTGGAAGAGTTGAACACATTTATTACTACACATATCTCTTTGATGTTTAAGTATTGTGGTCTGTCTTTTTTTTTTTTTTGCTCAGAAGAAGCTGCACTTATACTCCCAAAGACACAATCCAACAACCCAGTCTGAACCATGTATTAGTGCAGACTATAGTGGAGCTGGAAGGTGGAATGGAACACTTGTATTCAAATAAAAGTTGTCTGTCTACCAAAACAGATCCATTTTTACAAACTCCAAAACTGAAATTTGAAATGCCATGGGATATTGATTCTGGGACTATATCGATTTTAAGTACCATTGTTATTATTTTTAAACAATATATTATGTGAAGTCTGGCTAAAGGAATTATAAGAATCATAGTTGTCACACGTCTCATAACCCTGAGAAATTCCCATGTTGTGATGCCGGAATGAGTTTAGTCATGAATAGATCTACAAATAGATCTAATTTATCCTGTGGAGAATAGCTCTTTTAACTGGTGTGTACATGAGTTACCTCAGGAATACCATTCTGTGGATTAGGTTAAGACAAGATTTTTGAATTTTCTCCTAGAAATCACTAACAAAGAAACCTGATCTGGGAAGGTGACCTCCTACCCAGTCAAGAGATTGCTGACACTTTGAAACAGACTTTGCAAACATAAATCTTTTAAATAAGGAAAAAAATAATACAATACAGTTTTCAACAGGCTATCATTGGACAATCTGTGAATACCCATAAGGCAGAAGTTAGCAAAAGGGTAATGCAGAAAACTGAAAGGGTAATTCAAATAGAGAATGTCTTAAAAATAAAATGTTTGAAAACTTTGCCTACATGACTGTGATGGTAAGCTTTTTTTTAAGTAAATGGTTACCAAAAAGAAAAAAATAAAATAAAAGGCAATAAGAGATAACAAATTGTGAAGGGATAGCATTTTGAAATTTAGAACCTCCACAAACTAGCTGAGAAAGGAAAGATGCAAGAATAATCTCTGTGATGTTTATTTTGTTAATACCGAAAAGATCCTAGAATAAAAATATTTCCCTTGAAAAGAGGAACATGAGGAAGGTTGTAATGGAGAGACTCAGTAGATGCTGAAAAGCAAAATAAATTAAAGAAGTTAGATCTGGAAGATGAGAAGGAATTCCCTTATAAGTAGGTATGGACTCCAATAGCCATCAGAAGTCCTAATGGTCTGTAGCCAAGAGAGACATGTTTGTTAGTCTGAATACTGCTGAATCTGTTTATTTACTAATTAATTTATTTTTTTATAAAACTATTTTGAAATAGGGATGAAACATTAAACAAACTAAGAGATGAAAGGTTCATATGATCATAGCAGATTACTAGGGTATCGACTCAGAAATCATTTCAAGTCTAGCCATTTAATTTTAATATAACACCATAGAAGTGTTATTCATTATCCAAGACAGCATTTAGTAATGACTGCCCATGTCCAGGAGAGTTGTGGGTGTAATCACTGGTAAGAATTTACAGTGACCCATCCACTCATCCAGGCTCCTCTTGAATGGTGAGGTGCTCTGTTTCACATGAATTGGTAGCCTATTCCAAAGACACAGCAGTTGCTGGGAGACAAGTCTGTCTCTCCAGTATGTCCTATTTAAGTAGCAGGGGATGTTTAGGTCCCTGGAATGGGTAGCTCTAGTCCTGTTTGATTTACAGATATGCAGCAAGCTCATTAGGATTGATTCGGAGACTGTTCTGTAAGCCAGACATAAGTTTCTCTTAAGAAGTCTATACAATGCAGAGTATAGTGACAGGGAATTTAATCAGTCTGTGTAATGTATGTGCTGGAGTCCCTTGATCTTCTTTGTTAGAAACCTTTGAGGTCTCTCCAGTTCCTGTACGTGCTTTGTACAGTACATGCTGAATAGGGCATTATACTCAATTATGGGCCAGATTAGTGCTGAGTATAGAGGGTTCATAACTTCTTTTGCTCTTGAGGTCATGCCTTTATTAATCAAGTGTGCTATGTAGAAAGCCTTCCTTACTACAGTAAACACATGGTGGTCGAAGTTAAGGTAGAAGTCAACTTGTGAACCCAGATCCATTACCACTTCACTTACTTAGGGTATTGTTGTTGGTTTGGTAGTGTGAAGGGACATTGTTAGAGCCGAAGGGAATGATGATGCATTCAGTTTGAGACTATGACTAATACACCAGTTGTCGTTCTGTGTGAGACCCTCCTGGAGTATACTGACATCATTTGAGGAATTCAATAATTGCACCCAGTCTGCAGTCATCTGCAAACTTGCTCAGCCACAACCCTTTAGTTTTTACCTGAACGTCTGAGAAATATATACCAAACAGAAGGGGGCCAGCACTGACCCCTGTGGCACCTTGCTGGTGACAGGTCTGCTGGTTGATGTGGAGTCACCAGCTTTGAAAGTGTGTGTCTGGTTTGCGAGCCAGTTGGCAACCCATCTTACAACAAAGTGGTTTACATTCAGTTTGCTAAGTTTATTGGTAATGCCTGAGTGTGGGATTGTGTCAAAAGCCGTTTCCAAGTCAAGATATGCTATGTGCACAGATTTGCCCTCATCAATGATCCTGGTCACATTTTCAAAGAAATCCACCTGATTTATCAGGAAGGATCTGCCTCTGATGAAGCCAAAATAGGTTTTAATCCAGGGTTTGGATGTCAACTATGTCTTTATTTATGAGGTCCATAATGATGAATTCTATAATTCCCTGGATCTGTTGCTAGGCCAGCTTTGTGGAGGGTATAGCTGATGCTGTTCTTCCTTCCACAGGAACAAAGCCAGTGGTTAAGCTATGATTGAAAAAGGTACTTAATGGTGATGCTAGTTCATGTTTTAGCCTGTTTAGAAGACAGCCTGGGATGCTGAATGGTCCCACTGCGGCTGTGTTTTTTGCCTTGGGCAAGGCTTTGATGACCTGGTCATCAGATATGTAGGGTGGGTGGGATGTTTGGAGGAAGGTTTATGATAAGTTTGGAAGGGATAAGGGAGTGAAATTTCTGCAAAACTTATCCGCTAGCAGGTTTGCTCTCTCTGTGGGGTCAGTCTGTGTGATACTATTGGTGACTATTTCTGCACATGCTTGGGTCCTACCTTTTAGGCACCATACATAGCTGTAAAAGGCCTTATCATTATCCTTGGCTGTGCTTGCTAAGTTTTGTTTCTCAAAGAAGCCCTTTGAGAATTTGACAAGTTGTCTTATTTGCCTGGTAAGGCTGAGGAAGATGTCTTTCCATTGTTGGGAATTCGCCTTTCTTTGCTTGGACAGCATATTTTGCATTTATTGTAAAGTTTTTTAATGCTGTATACCTACTATGGTGGCTTGTTTTTGATCAGGGCTCTGACTTTGATTCTTTCTGGTACAGCAGAGTCTACACTTATGCAAGTGATTGTACAGGGCATTAGTGTAAGCTTTGGTATAGTTATTACTTCCAGTTGGGGGTGAAGCTTGGAATGCATTTATACCTTCACCTAAGAGGGCATAGTTTGCTGTGGTTAAGTTTTTTAGTCTGATTTTGCCCTTCGTGAGTTCTGGTGTTAGCGCCAGCTTGTAGGTGACTGATTTACAGTCACATTTAAGAAATTTGGGTCTGACAATTGGGTCAGTGCATCTATCTGTTTGACATGTTAGTAAAGACTGGATATAGTATGTTTGTTCCTCTTGTTGGGTAGTTTGTTCCAGGGCATTTGAGTTAATAAAGTCAAGGAACTTTTGAGATAGCGAGTTAGGGCTAGAGTAGGTTTCCTAGTTAATGGTAGGTTAATTGAAACCCCCCAAAAATCAGAGTGTTCGGTAATCTTTGAAATGTCTCCAGTTTGGTCATGTAGGCTTCATGCATGCCATGACCTATGGAGGGAGATCTGTAACTGGCTATGACTTGAAAGGAGGTCTTACCCACCGTAAACTGAACTTGGATTAACTCCATGGAGCTGTCCAGTCTAAGTAGATGAGAGGTGAATTTATCTCTAATCTAGATAGAAACACAGCCTCCTTTGTTTCTCACACATTTGTTTTGTGGTCTGAATGTGTAGAAGGTATTGCAGCTCTGCAAGGCAGGGGAGACTCTCTGAGGCCTTGAACTAGATTTCTGTGACTGCACAGACATCTACATCTTTCAATAATAGAAATACTTCCAGGGTGTGCAGTTTTTGGTTTAAGCGCCTAGCATTTAGCAGTATGACCCTTATTTTGTTATGATTGGCAAATGTAACGTCAGTAAGTTTGTTTTCACGACCTTGCTAAAAAAGGTTGAAAATATTTTTTTTTCTGTCATCACATTTTCTTCAGGACCTCATCAACAGATGACCAAAAAAACAATGTTCTTCTCAAGAGAAGAATTCAAAACATAAACTTTCACACATTCATACAAATGTAGAAAACATAACCATGCAAATAATTTCATAACAGACCCAGAACCTGCTGCTCTGGAAGAGACTTCAGCTGTGTCATAAGCATTTGGAGGTAATTTAACTTCAGAAGAAGGAAAAGAGGCATTAATGTTTCTCATATACTCAAAGAAACAAGCAAATACATTAACCATGAGAACTTAACAAATATGAATTGAAAAATTAAGAGCAGTATTCAAATACTCTGTACCCAAATACATCAAGTTTTCACATCTTTATCAGAAGGAGAGGGACTAACATTTACGTTATATTGGGCTAGAGAATAATTTGACAAAGAAATCACTGCAGGCTTAGATCTGGAAATAAAAAATATGAATTTATCATATTGAGGAATTCCGTGCAGGTTATTTGCCTTTTTAGGAGCTGCAGTCTGCCTTTCGGCATGTTACAGGCTGCAATAAAAAATTCCTCCAAAGTAAGACGTACAAGAGGAACAGCAGTGGGCTAAGGAAATTCCTGTTATTATAAATCATAGCGTTTTTTTCAAAAAGTGTTTATTAGATGTTAAGTAAACAAATTGATTATGGCAATAATTGTATTTAGAACTTTGTGGGCATAAAAAATAACAATTTGAACAAGAACAAACAAGAAAACTATTTATAAGAATGTCTACTAACACTGAAGATTCTCAAAAAAATTCCTATACTTTACAAATTATATGAGTATAGCTATTTTTGTTTACCAAGCTGTTCCTTGAAGTTTGTCCATGTATTATAGTAGGAGGTGATTCTAGCAGATCTTCATTTAATGATGGGAATTTCAAGATGACATACTTCAGCTACAATATTTATGAATTCTTTGAACGAGGGTGCAGCTTCATTTTTCCAAATCTTGCTTATAACTTTCCCTGCAATTGATAAAATGGACCATAAAAGAGGCTAGTTCATTCTTTTAACATAAACAGAAATAGGGGAATTAAAAAGAAATAATGCCTTAGATAAAACAAAATTGTCCCCAGAATAAGCCTGTAAAAAAAGATCAGTGTTATTCCAATAAGATGTAAGTACAACAGAATCAAAGAACATGTGTTGCCAATCTGCTTTAAGCTCCTGTTTACATCTCCAACAAACTTGCTTCTTTTTTAAACAATTCAATTTTATGAGGTGTGAAGAAAGATATGTGTAAGAATTTCCAAGTAAACAGTTTCCATCCAAGAGAAGAAGTTGCCTGGAAGATATTAAAACTGATATTTTATCCTCTTCATCTGGAGGTTTGTTATTAATGTGATCAAAATAGCCCCAATAATTCTCATTGCAAATTTTTGTTTCGTCCCTCACCATGATATATAGTTTAGATAAGATAGCCTCTTCCAGTGTGTTTTGTTGTAATAATAGTATTAAAAATTCACTTCATTTTAGGATAAGATTTCATACCCATGGTTGCATTAACTTACTGTTACCCACTACGTATTGTGTCCCCACTATACATCCAACCACATATCTTTGCTTAAATCATATTAGGATATAATCAATTGAATGCAGTGTTTTTCATTATTCATTAATAGAAACCAATATATCAGATTTTTTTCTTTAAATGTAATCATTGTGTCTAACTTTTTAAAGAAAATATTATTTTGAGTGGATGCTATAGGCAAAAGAAGAAACATCCATACTTTATATGTTGGATTTGTATAAATTACATTTCAAAAGGTATTTAATATAGTACAATGCAACCTTTGTAAGCGCAATCTGGATAACTGGATGGAAAACAGAAAATACACCTCTGGGATTCTACCTGTGTCCCTGCTGGACAGGGGCTTTTGGTTCTGACTTGTCTAAACATGGTCTAAACTCCTGGCAAGGCTTATAAGGGCCTCAGGACCAATAGCCTAGTAAGCTCCTATGATCTTATGATCCTAGAAAATAAAATAAAAGTCAGTTGTTAGGGGACTCGTTTCTGAAAAGTAATGTTTTAGCAACTAATGTAAACTATTGTGTAGTATAAGATTATGATTAGAGTTTATGTTATGTTTAAATTTTATGACATCCTAGAGACTCTTTTCACCTGGCTGTATAAATATTATTAATACAAAGATATATTGTTTTTATTATTGATGATAAATAATATAACTCTAGATCTGGTGGTCCAGACCCTCTTGCTATAAAAGTCCCTTGTAGAAGTTCATAGTTGTTTACTAGGCTAACTGCCACAAGGGGCTTTTTAAGCCTAGCCATGCATGCAAAATCTCTGAGAAGTTCTGATACCCTTGATAACTTTAAGCATGGGCCTGGGAGATGAATCTTTTACAGGTTACCTGCATTCATTAGATACATAGATGCCAAAACAGGGATGAATTTCCAATCCCCCATCTAACTGTCTAAGTTGCACTTGAATTGAGTTAGGCAGGAACTCTGCTTCACATGGATAGGGAGCCTGTTCCATAGATGGGGTAGTCTCTGGGATACATACCTATCTCTCCAGCAGGTGCTTTTTATATCACGGGCAAGGTTGAATTCTTTAGAATGGGTAAGTTGGGTGTTGTTTGTTTTGTGAATATACAGGAGGTCCATCAGGGTGGGATTTGACAATGCCCTGCATACTAGACATAGATCTCCCCTCTAAAGCCTGTAGGAGACAGAATACAGGGATAGGGCCTTGAGGCAGTCTGCAAAGGACATTTTACTTACACCCTGTATTGTTTTATTGAGGAATCCCTGTAGACATTCCAACTGTTGGATATCCCTGCTTAGGTACATACCAAATGGGGCATTGTACTCAGTGATAGTTCTGATGTATGCTGAATACAGTGGAATAATGACTTCCTTGGACCTAGATATCATACCTTTGTTTATAAGTTGCGGAACATAGAATGATTTCCTCACCACTGTAGACACGTGATGGTCAAAGGCTAGATAACTATCTATGTGTGTCACTAAATCCCTGACTACTGGGTCAACTCTAAGGGGTGTGTTGTCAATATGATAGTTACCAGGGAAGGATGACTTCCTAAAGGATACTATTATGCATTTCTTGGCATTTAGTTTTAGTCCATGGCTCTGACACTAGTTGCTTGTCTGTGTTAGTCCCTCCTAGAGAACATTTTTGTCATAGTGAGATTCAATGACACCTCCTAATTTACAATCATCTGCAAATTTAGTCAGCCAGAGACCATTGATATTGGCCTTGACTTCTAAGAAGTAAATGGCAAAAAGGAGCGGTCCAAGGACTGATCCCCGAGGTACTCCAGTTGTGACTGACCTCTTTGTAGAGGTGGACTCCCCAATTCTAACTTCCTGGGTCCTGTCTGTGAGCCAGTTGGCTGTCCACTGGGTGACATACGGGTTTGTACCTAACCTCTTGAATTTGTCTACAATGCTCAAGTGGGGTATTGTGTTAAATGCCTTGGCCAGGTCAAGGTAGGCAGTGTGAATGATTTTGCCTTCATCCATTGATTTGGTGACATTCTCAAAGAAGTCCACCAGGTTGAGTAGGCATGATCTGCCTTTGACAAAACCAAACTGGGTTGGGTCCAGTGTCTGGAGATTTACTATATCTATGTTGATCATCTCCATGGTAATTCTTTCCATGATTTTACATATAAGACTAGTGAGACTTATGGGGCTGTAGTTTGTTTCCAGGGTCTGGAGATGGCCCACTTTTGTGCAGAGGGATGACTGTTGCCTTTCTACATTCATGATGCATGAAGTCTGTTTGGAGGCTGCAGTTAAATACTAATTCTAGAGGCCATGATAGGTCATGTTTCATGCTATTTAGTAGGTATCGTGGGATATTATCTGGGCCCACTGATGCAGTGTTCTTGGTGTTAGAGAGAACATTAAGGACCTGTTCCCTAGTGATAGTAGGATGAGTTATATTTGATGATATTTCCTGAGGGAAGGTTGAGGGGGAGAGATGGGTATATTTGAAGTTGAATTTATCAGCCAGGATGTCTGCTATATCTTCTGGCTCAGTATAGATGGCTCTATTTACAATGAGATGTGCACACAATTGTGTATTGCCTTTGAGGTTGTGAACATAGCTAAAGAATGCTTTGTGGCTGTCCTTGGCCTGGGAGGTCAAACTTACCTCAAATTTGGCTTTGATAGCCTCTATCTGCCCTCTGAGTTGTTTGTTTGGTATGATGAGAGTGCTTTTATGCTTCTGGGTGCTGCACCTCCTAATTTTTGCTATGAGTTTCCTCCTTCTGGTCTACAGCCTATTGATTTTGTGATTTCAGCAGGGTGGCTTTTTTGAGTTAGTTCTGTACTTCTTCCTGGTGGGTACACTTGCCTCTATGCAGCAATTGACATTCTTGTACAGGATTTCTGTGAACAGTTCTGCATTGGCAGCAGTGTTCTCAGGGTTTATTTGGGCTAGAAAGTTTGCCAAGTTCTGATTTAATAACAGACGATTAGCCTTAAAATAGTTCCTGACTATTCCAGGTTTAGCTGGGAGTCTAGATTTTATTTCAAGTTCAAAGAAGACCCATTTTGTGCTCTGACCTTACCAGAGAAGACATTACAGTAGGAGGTATGCAGCAGTCCCCCATACTAATGATGATCAGATCCAGTATGGCTGCACCCTTGGTTGGTGTATTGACTATCTGATCCAGGTAGTTTGTGTTTACAAATTCAAGGAATCTCTGTGCATGTAAGTTTGGTGTTGTATGGGATTCCCAGTTAATAGTGGGGTAATTAAAGTCACCCATGAATATGGTATTGGGTTAGATGGTTAATATTTCTAATAAGTTTAAATAAATGGTATGGGTTTCCTGGGTAATACAGGGGGACCTATAGCATGCAAGGAAGTGGTACTGGATTTTACCTATGGTGATTTGAACATGGAACAGCTCCAGTGCATTGTCCTGTCTCACCAGCCTTGAAGTATATTTATTTTTGATGTAAATAGAGACACCACCACCTTTAGTCCCTGCCTGTGAAGTAGCCAGCCTAAATGTGTGGAAGACAGTATAACCTTGCACTGTTGGTGTGCTCTCTGTGGCTTTAACCATGTCTCAGTGACCACACAGTGACATCAGCGTTCTCTAGGGTAAAGAGAGCTTCTAGTGAGTCAAGTTTTTTGTTTAGACTCCTAGCAGTGAGCAGTAATACCTTTAGAATTTCTTGGCTGGGATTTATTATGTCAGAAATACTTTCAGTTTGGCATTGCCTAAAAAAGGCACTATGGGGGAAGACAATGTTTTAGCTAATATTCGAAAGCCTAGAGAGGAGAGATACAGACCATCCCTGGCAAAGCAGTGTGGTCTGTTGACCATCTCCTTCCATGCTGACAAATATTGCATCCCCTTAGAATGACACCAGAAATTAACCAATTATTAAAGTCAATCATCGTTTGTTCGTATTGTGGCATCATCCTTGGAGAAGTCAAAGTTCTGCTCAATGCTAGGCTCATACCAACCTGAGACACATACTCTGAGAGCTCCATGATGTCGCTCTTCATAGAGTTTAGGCAGGTACGCCTCTGGTAATTTACTCCCACATGGGTGATGACTGAGTCTTATTGGTAATTGTGGTCCAATGACCTGTGTGCATGCATAATATGGTGGACCCTAGCCCATGATAAACCATAACTTTCTCCTTACTCAGCCTGGTGAGAGGGACATCAGTGTGTCTCCAATGACTAGAATGTTGAATTGTGTGGTGAGTTGCCTTATGGGCTTAGAGGTACAGGCTCCATGAGATGTAGCTCTATGTGTTGGTGTGGGTGTTGTTTTGAAAGAGTGCATTTGGGCTGCTGAGGGTATTTGTTATGTGCACTTCATCTAGGATGTCTTTGTGGTTTATGATTGTTACATGTAAGTGCCTCGGCATATGTGTGTTGAAATATATGCTTTGAATTGTGCATGATGGCTGCAGCATGTGTACTACTAACAACCTTATTGACATTAGGAATAGTTGTACATGAGAGCTTTGCCTCCAGTGACATTGTGTAAATACATCTCTCAAATACCATATCAGTTTGTTTGAGAATTACCTGGTTTACAGTAACCATGAGACAATTTCTACATTGTCTCAGGATGCCCATATCCAAAAAGCTGGTAACGGAGACAGTAGTAAAGTTCATATCCATGGCAACAGACCCATTTTTATTGATTAAACAGTTGGAGTGAGAATATCAATCACTGTCAGGAGTATCTGGATGGCAACTATGTGGACTGCTTGTCATTGCAAACTAGTTGTCCTGTGTGCAACGAGGTATAGGAGAAATTTCAATTGTGGTTTTACAGGAAAAATGTCATTCAAGGTGTCCGAGTCTTACCAGAGCACTGCCATACACTTGAGGGGAAAGTAATCAATGACCCTGAAATTTTAAAGATGAAGTATTTAGGTAGATATTCTGAAGTTAGAAACAAGTCAAGCAGTTCTTACTGAAAACAAAGAATTAGCTTGTCAAGAATGATGAAAAGAGGGGAGTCACATGAATGGCTACCTCCTGGTTACTACTAATGCTGGTCTCACAAGAGCTTCACTCTGTTGGTATACAATGCTCCTTTGCTTCTTCTCTTATCAGAAGCAAAATGTTAGCAGCAGTCCCAAGAAGAGAAGCAGGCTACAGCCTGTTTGGTGATCCACAGTCTTGTACCAGATGATGGAAGGGTCTGTAGGCATGTAGCATTTTACTGGTAGATGCCTTGAAAAACAACCAAATCCATCAGGAACTTTAAGCACAGACACTCACTCACTCACTCTCCAACCAGAAACAGTCAGCAACAATGCACTCTGCTCCTTCTCTCACCAGGAGCAAAATATAAGCACAGATTCCAAGCTGTTACCTATAAAGCAGTTATTAGGCTTTCTGGTGATCAGCAGTCTCCAAGAAATAATGTCCCAGTACTCCTTCTTTCACCAGGAGAAAACAGATGCACTAATCACAAGATGACTACTCAAACACAGAAAGTGAGGTGTCCAACAACTGTTAGACTTGCAATAGAAGTTTAAAGGTAAGATAAAAAAAATGGTTTATTCTAAACACTGCAATGTGCACTACACAATTAGATATGAAACGGGGTATCTTAAGTTTTAGCTGTCTAAGTGGAGAGCTACTATTTTTAAAAGAGCAAGATAGATTGAAACGGGGTGGGCAGTTTTGTATTCTTGTACTATGGGATACAGTGGGATGATCAATAAATTTAAATAGTTGAAGCAGAGTGATTTCATACAATGATAATGTTGTGCTTACTCACACTAGCCAGTGGAAGGAGAGAGGGAAGGAGATATATGGTAAAATTAACATAAGGATAAGGCAACTCAAAAGACAGTGGTGTTTAAGAACACAACAGTAACAGGGTGGGAGGGTGGCAGAAAATTCTGTCTGACTCACAAGAGACAGAGCTGTGGTCTCTTTTCAAGTTTTAATATGCAATTACAAGCAGAATACTAGTAAAACACAGTGTAAAGAAAACAATTCACAGTATACAAAATAGAAAAAAGGCAGTAAAGTAATATAAAACATGAGAAAACAAAAATAAACTAACCTTTCCTTCACAGCAAGCTGTGGCAGAGTCTGGGGGAGCCTTTCCAGAAAAGTTTTGAAATGTTTTATTTTACACCTTAAATAGAAGGTTTAGTTCCTAGCTCCACCCCCTCAGTTCACAGATGATTAACCTTAACTGACCTGTTCTAACTTCTGTGTGACTCCTTAACTGACCTATTCTAATTTCTGTCTGACTCGCAAGAGACAGAGCTGTGTTCTCTTTCAAGTTTTAATATGGAATTACAAGCAGGATGCTAGCAAAACACAGTGTAAAGAAAACAAACCACAGTATACAAAATAGAAAGAGGCAATAAAGTAATACAAAATACAAGAAAACAAAAGCAAACTAACCTTTCCCTCACAGCAAGCTATGGCAGTGTCTGGGTGTGACTTTCCAGTATGATGACTTAGTCAACTCTTGGTTCATTGGGGAGCCAAAGAAATTTTAAAATTAATGTATTAAATTCTTTACTACATGTTTAAGATGGAGGTAAAGATAATGATTGAATAAAATATAATATTTTTGGTAAAATAGTCATTTTCATTATAGATAGTCTCTCTTCCAATTGTGAAGAAAAATGCATTATATTTATTTATTAGATTCTTTATACTGATTATGCTGTTTGTATGATTGGAATGTATTGTATTATTAATGTTATCTTTTATAACTATCCCTAAATAGTTCATGTTTGTCTCTTTGACACTGTATTCAGTAAATATATTATTTAACCTATCAATATTAGCATTTATGGGTAGTATTTTTGCTTTGTTATCATTATAGAAGAGACCAGATTTTTTGGAACTCATCCACTGCCTTAAAAACAGGACAAAGGGAACTATCACTGTCACTTACTGTCAGAAGAATGTCATCAGCAAATAACTGGATTTTAGAAACCAAATTTTATATCTAAACCTGACTTAATAAAATTAACAAAATGTTTCACAATTATAGTGAAAAGCAGGGGTGAAAGAGGACATCCTTGTTTAGCTCCCTTCAAAATTTGTATTGAATCAGAAGTAAAAGTACCTATTTTAACAAATGCAACCCAATTGTCATGAAGAAGATTTATAAGATGTGTAAAATTACTTGAAAAATTACATTCCTGTAAGACTAGCAAAATATATTTCCAATTCACAGAGTCAAAAGCACTACTGATGTGTTAAACTCATTAATATTAGATTCTCTTTTGTTTTGCTTGCATACTGAATTATTGTGATTTTTCTTTTGACATTGTCATTAAGTATTTCTTTTTAGAATAAAACCAGTTTGATACTCATTAATCATAGAAGGCAGAATATATTTTAATCTATTAGCATGAATTGCCATGAATAATTTATAATCTGCATTTAAAAGTGAAACTGGTCTGTACGAAGAGCATTCTGATTGATCTATGTTAGTTTTTAAAACTGGAGAGATAAGCATATATTTCTAGGAGGAAGGAACTTTTGTTAAGTCTTTAACTACAGAAAAAAAAAACTTTGTGTAATATGTTTAAGGCTTCTTTAGGTAATAACTTGTAGAGTTCTGGTATAATTCTATCATTACCTGGTGACGTGTTAGGTTTCAGTTTGTTAATTTGAGTTTGAATTTCAGAAGTTGAGAGAGGTTTATCAATTAATTTCACTTGCTAGTCAGATAATTTATTTCTTATATTCTTTGAGAAAAGTTTTGATTATCCCTTCTAAGTCTGTTATTACATTATGCTGATTGGTTTTATTGTAATAATTTCTAAATTCTTTTAAAATATCTTCTATTTCCATCACTTTTCCTTTTCTCCTATGTAAATAAATCATAGTGCTTTTGAAAGAAACTGGAAAGTTTTACTGCCCACTAAAACTATACATTCATTCTATCAATGAATGGAAAAAAGAAAAGGTACTACAAGTGGAATTAGAAGAAAATTCTCCCTACAAACAGAATCTGGTGTCTAAATGAAAACAAATGAATAGTTCCCTGTGATTCTATTGCCTGCTCAATACAGTGTAAATATAGAGATATTGAAGAATCCATTTTTCTTTTATCAGACAAAAAAAAACACAATGTGAAGATTTAAGAGCCCAAACAAAGCTCTGCTCTAAGCCAAATAAATCTTCCATATCTAAAATAACACAGATAGGATAAGATAAAAGTTTACTTTCTTGCTTCTTTTAAACAAGAGACTCCCTAAAAGCCCACCAGCTCATGAAAGGGACATCACCTTAAGCATCTTAGTCTTGTTAGGCAAAGAAGGATTCCCTGCTCCTTCCTCCAAAAGCCACAACAGTGGTTCTCCCTTGCCCACCTCAGCACAGTCTAACAGCTGCAGAGGATGTCTAACCCCTTGTCCATGGTAGCTGAAGGGACTACATAAGAGCAAACCAAGCAAAAAAGATGAGTAGTCTGAGGAAGCAGAAATGTACACAGCAGATTCACCCATTTTCAACTGAAGCAAAGAAGCAGCTTGCTGAAGTGGCAAAGACTGTTAAATATTTTTTGTCTTTTTTAACACCTTTATTGAATCATCACTTGTGACATTGGCAATTTTACATTTATGCCCAGAGGAAGAGGGACCCAAGGAAGTGGCAAGTTGTTTCACGCATGTGCTGAGAAAGAAGTTTGAAATGTGGACAGCAATGTCAACAACAGCAACAATATACAAATATCAAAAAGAAGCATCTCAGCAAAAATAAGACAGTGACAAGCTTACAATCACTTATCTAGCACCCTAAACACTTTATAATTATATATATAAAAAAATATAGCAAGCTTGAATAAAACTGAAGTTTACAGTAAAAATAGCAAAGTGAAACATAATATTTCAGTTGTCAGAAATATCTTGATAGAGTCCCAGAAAAACACATCTCAAAAAAATCCACTGATTTGGTCATTAAAAGTAAAACTGAAGTTTTTTTCAATGATGGGACTGTATCTGTACAGCTATGGAAAAACACTAGCTGACCATTGATCTTCATAAGCATGTATGAGGATTGCTCTTCGGCATCAGGAGACCTTTATGAGGCTTGGTGCCCAGACCTCTGATTTTCATCTGGCCTTCTCATGCTGTCAGTAGTCCATGAGCATGGAAGCTGCCCTTACATTTTTGGAAGTTGACCAGCTGTTATATCCTAGGCAGGATGTAACCAATAGAAGTAAGGCTACTTTAGCAGTGATGCGTGATGTTGAATGCTAATATGGGACTTATAGGTGTATAAGTGCAGGAGTTTGATATCTTGGCCTTCAGCATTTTAGTCTTTCAATATTATGCTGTCAGGATTATGATTTTTAAGACTGTGGACTTCAAGACTGTGACAGTACACCAAATATATTGTATATTATATGATATGCTACTAACCTACTAGCTCCTTATAGCTTTTTTTTGTTGTTGTTCTGCAATAATTTTCTCTCTTCATAGTTTGGGGATGACTGACATGGCAGCAAAGCTTCACCCTGTGTCAGCCTTCACTCAGTGAATATCTATAGCTCCAGTGCTATTTTACACCCTGCCAGCTCTTGGTTTGACCACCTAGGTCACTATTAGCAAAAGACAAAAGTGAACCACAAAGCTGTCATTGCTGCCCATGTCAGCTCCAGTTTGTTAGTTATGGCCCTAATCCTACCCTTTTTATTGCGTGGTAACCTCTTTGAGGCTAGTTTAGGCAATGAGGTATGTCTAGGAAGCATATTACATCCCAATTCCTGGGAAGACATATCTCCTGACTCACATGCTCCACCAACCCAGTAGTATCTTTATCTACCAGATTTTGTGTTAGCATGAAAGAGACAATACTTACCCTTCCAAGGTTAGGCAGAGCCATCATTCCTTGCAGCAATTTTGACATCTGGGTCAATAAAGAAACCAGACTACCTGGGCTGTCATCAGGGCTCTATCCCTCTATACAATGTCACTGGGTCTTTTGTATCTTATTATTATTACTTTCTTACTGGCAATAATGTTTGCATTTTCTTGGTCTATAAACAAGGATGTTACTGAACAAACGTATTATTGTACCTATGGTTCACTAGATACCTTACATTGTCCTAGTCATTGCATTACCATATTAAAGGTAGATACAGTGAGTAGCTATTAGTAGTTGATGAAAATCCCATCTATTCCAAATGTGAAACTCATTCCATATGTTCCTGAAATATTTCCTATTAACTGAAGGGATTCTTCAAATAGCACTGAGTCATCAGGTCATATGGAAGCTGTCTATTAGTATATGAAGGAGTGAATGAAATTTATACGACTACAAATAAACTGACACAGCTTTTGCTTATATCAGCTAAAGGACTGAAACAGAAAAATGCCTGTCTTTCATTTTTATCATCAGCTTTGTTCTACAGTTGTTTATTCTGTCAGATTTTTGTACACTCCAAGCTCAGGAAGTTTGCACTGTAACTTCCAATAAGCGGAGCCTAAGCCTTTTGACAGAATTAAATTATCCCCTTACATTTCAAACAAATGTTCCTATCATTGGAACCATAGGGATAATGAAAGAAGTATAAATGGCAAACTCTTTAGCACAAACTATTTTTATAGTGGCAGCATTCTTTAGTTTCTAAGTCTTAAACTAAATTTTATAAGTCACAGGAAACACAGTCCCCGGGATTCATGAAGCTTGGTACAAGGACGGCATTAGCCTTGCGCTGATCGTGCGGTGTAGAGATGGTGCAGCAGCACCAAATGCATATTGATGAAGGCACACTGCTGTAACAGCCACGTGCATAGGAAACGTGTACGAGTGCAGGGGCGTGCCCAAGCACTGCATGGAGGCGTGAACATGTCAGCTGCATATGTGCAACCTGAAATGCTGACTAGTACAGCCTGCCTCTAATAGTAATCACTACTGTCAGTGTCCATTGATACTGAAATGTATGCAAAGCATACAAGACATCATTGCAAACACCACAATAAGAAGTAAACACAAAGGCACGTAGCTGAATATTGAGTCCCCGTCCCTCGAACAAAGATATTTAAAACCCTGTGCCCATATTCTATTGTAGTATCGCAAGTTATACCAAGTGGAAGTGAAACACATCGTGTTAGCACTCTGCCAATTGCCAAGCCTAGCCCAATGGTTTGGGTTACCACCTGTCCTACATTGTGAGAGACAGTCCCCCTGTAGGCAGGTGTGTCCATACCAAAATCATAATAAATGTGAAATGTCCTGCGATAGTAGGACATAATTATGTCCCATATGTTATGCAATAGTCCCATACAGTACATATGTCCGTATATAAAATACCTATATGTTACAAGAAACAGAATAAGCAAGTAAACAAAACAGAATAAGCAACTACACCACTACAAGAATAAAAGCTTATATGTAGGCATGAAACTAAAGTACTATCCTTTGCAATGACCGTGGGTATGTGTTGGCCTGTAAACTCAGATGTGTGCCACGAAAATTTCCCATCCAGGTCATATGAAAAGGAGGCAACCCTACCAATGGTCAGAGGATTCTCCCAATATCTGCCCATTTGCGGTCCAAGTCGTCCTTGCCAGGACGGCCCATAGATGAATGGGTATTACTCGAGTCTACCTTCCATGTCATGAAAGATAAGTATTTGCGAGTACCTATGTGCATGAAGTACAGCATGCGGATGATCTGGATTGTTAGTGTAGACCTCACAACCATATTGGTCCCAGAGACATGTAGTGTACGCAATGTGTTCTGTTGACTGTGCCATGGGCCATCAACTAGAGAAGGGATGAATGTTGTGGGGGTGGGGGGTGACGGGTAATGTAATAATTTGCCAAGCGGAGACTGGGTTGGATGCAAATAGGTGAACTGGAGGTCTATGAGGGAGTGGTGGGTGAATCAGGAAGATAACCAAAGAACAAATATACACATCTGCAATACAATCCCACAAACATGTGAACATTAAAATGTGCAATACACATGTACAGAAACATTACTGGCACATATCCACATAATGGTCTGGCCAGAACTGCGCCAGCCAACCCCAACACACTTGGATACATAACTGAATACTCATCATCCCCTTCACAGCACACCACCCGCCCATTCCTGAACATCCACTAAAACCAACCATACTCGGGCTGCTAGATAGGCGCGGCCATATCTGCACATAGTGACACACCCATATATAGTAGGCAGCATAATCCTAGGCAGTCTCAGGATTGCAAACTATGTATCCCTTGCATGTTTAACCCTACCTTACAGCCATAAAGCAAAGATGGTCATCGGTCCCCACAATTTTTGAATATCTTTCATGGGATATGTATCTGTTCTAAACATTAGACTTGGTGTCACGACACGATGTCCAGTCCTGTGTGCATCTGGACACAAGTTGTATGAGCAGTAGTTGTCCACAAGACGGCTCAGCCTCCAACCGGTCCTGCAGA
>NC_056736.1:158525606-158578106 GCF_019279795.1 Protopterus annectens
CGATTATGGGGCTAGCCGTGCAGGTTTTGGCCTTCAGACATGTATTAGGACTGCCCCATGGGTGTAAGTAATATTCCAAAGTGGGTATAGCAGATGCCCATACCTCCCAAACTGTAAGAGCACATCTACTGGACAGTCTGTAAACCATTGGGGGAATACATAAGGGCCATTTCATTGAACTGTCCCCGATTACCAGGGACGCTCGTGGTTACGAATCAGAATCTTAACACAGTCCCAACTAAACCATCCTAGAACTAGTGATATTAGGAGGAAAGGTGGCAGAATACATGTAATGAATAATGACAACATGTAAGAGTCATAAACTACATGCACCTCAGACAATGTGTATGAATACATATGTGCTCTGTGTCCATCAATGTATCAGGTTAATAGCACCAACCTTCTAAATGTGTCCGTGAGGTCATTATGCAGTATCCCTTATTCAGTGTTTATTCTTCCCCATTTGTATGAGAGGTCTGATAGTGAGAGAAAGCGTATGTTCCGCCGACTACCTTAGAAAGTTGTTAGAATAATAGGATTCGGGTTACCACCTGTCCAGCTTTGCAAGGGACACTCCCCTGTGGGTAGTTGTGTCCTGCATAATAACTGTAATTAAGGCAAATGTCCTGTGATTTAGGGCAAAGACTACCTATATACTACCTGTAGTAGTAGCATAAAACAATTATGTTCCTCTGAAACACTTAAATGTTATAGGTAACAGTATAAGCAACCATAATGCTACAAGAGTAACCTTTACTTTAGGCAAAACAAGGGTGTGTTGCCATGCAAAGTCTGACATCTATACTTACAGATCCTATAGGGTTGCCACCTTTTCAAATGGCCAGAGTGGGACATGTTCTGTAGAAATGTCAGACATTCCAGGACTAATCATACCTACAGCTGTGCATAGTACAGGATTACACTTATTTGCACAAATAAAAGCTTAATCTAGTTGCATTTGAATTGCTTATGCTACTTTACATAACATATAGAAGGGTCATATATAAAATAACTGTTGTATGCAATTATTAATGAAACGTATAATATAATAACGTCCTGTAATCTGGATATGTGCTATGTCTTGATTATTTTCACACTGTCCCTCGCAAAGTGGACAGGTGGTAACCCTAAACTCCTACCTTGGCCAACTGAGAAGATGGCAAACCTATAATAGGTATGCGGTAGCATGACCCATCCAACGGATGTGGCTACCACAACCCAACTACTCATTTGTAATGCAGGGTCTCGGTTCCCATGTATCAGACAGATGGGAGCAGAGTGTATGCGGAATAAACAAATATGATTAATTTACTGGACAGGCCACTGATTCCGTACAGTCGAAAGTCATGCCGTTGCTTAATAGGCCGCCATTTCCGATACTGTATTCATGTATTCTGATGTAATAGGCATCACAACGTGGATTGTATGAGGTACACACAAATATGATTGTGTCACTGGACAGGCCGCTGATTCCGTACAGTCGAACGCGATGCCGTCGCCTAATGGGTGGCCAATCCTGATACTGGAGTCATGTAGTACGATATAATAGGCATCACAAGGTAATATTGTGGTCCTGGCTCACACCCAGGGGTGTGAGTGACAGATGCAAACACTAATGCCGGTGCATTAGCAAGTGTGGGATCGAGCGGGTGTAAGCGTGTTTGGCTACCAGTATGCGAGTATTGCATTGGTTAAGTGATGTAGTGGCTAATCGAGCATAAGAGGCTGTAACCAGAGGATATCATACAGCGCAGTCATTCAACAGTATAGGAAAGTATCCCATCATATAGAGGCACATGTGAGTGTTTATATCCAGCATATAGGTGCATACATATATAGAGATGTATCAGGGACATACCATTTGGCAACAAAACATTACAAACGAATGAAACGGGAAACACCAGTGACGCCTGTATTATGTAGTGGTGTTGCTCTATGTGATCATAAGACTCCCTCAGACCAACATGTGTCAGTCATGCACGCAAATAGTTGTACATTGGCAGTATACATCACTCTGTGCATGTAATGTACATTAACACAACAGTACCTGTCCAATCATTATGTGTGAACAGTACTCCTGCAATGTGCTGTGTGCAACATCATCATCATGATAAAGGCAAATGGGGTAACCATAGAGGGGCCGATAGTGTTTTGTGTACAATGGAGTCATCCTCCTCACATGTTCCTGGACCATGTAGGAGTGATGTGCATACCAGGGCCGTGCACCTGAGGGACAGTGGTGAGGATAACAGTAGTATGTTATGATGCATATTACAAGGGTTTCATGTGTCCAGTGGGCATGTGTGTGTAATGGACAGCTATGTATAGGGCAGATGGTGTCCTAGGAGTTGAATGGCCTTATGTGTCCATAGGTGAGTGTAAGATGTTGGGGAAGGATTGTAGGTATGGCCATGAAGTATAGGTAGGAGCACAGAAATGACAGCATACAGGGTTGGTATATGACACATGTGGGGGGGATACACCCTGGATGGGGATGGGTCTTTGGCATTCAAAAGCCCATGGGAACAGTGGGACGGAGGTCTCCAGCCATGGCCAACTGCCACTGCACCTACACAGCTGCAAAGGAGGCAGTGCTGAGGGCTGTCCAGGAGGGACAGCATCACCCTGTAAATGTAACACTCCGCCCTTGAACTGGCGTATCTGGCTTCGTAACCCCTTAGGGAGCCACCTACGCAACATGTCCGGAACCGCATGACAGCAGATATGTACCTGTCTGGTCCCACTCCCAAGGGGAACATGCTCCATCCTCAGTGGTGGTATAGAGCCAACAGAGGTCGATGTTAATGGCTCGGCCCCAGATGTGCTAGTGCCCGGTGCCATGGTCAGCTGAAGTGGGACAGGAGGATCTGCCGGGACCTACCAACCCATTCAGCCTATGGTGTTGTGTTTTAAACTCACATATGGCTAAGTGATAGACAACAGCAAACAGGATTATTTACGACAGTATACATAGATATCACCAGCAACCCAACACAACAGATGGTATACATTTGCAGAGGGAGCAGAACACATACATATATACCGCATGGCAACTGTATAATGTGTAGTAGACGTGTGACTGCAGCTATGAACAGTTGCCCATCATTGGCTTGTCACTGGGAATCCCACACAGTGTCAGTCATACCACTGTCTCATGTGAGACATGTCCAGTCAGGGATGCGATGGCAGTAACACATCCCTATCATCATGTACTGTCTGCAATCCCCGCACCATGCTTCTGCTGTGCACAGAAGTGTGTTCAGTGTGTAACACAGGAAACAAATGGTTGCACACAGTGACCTGTTCACAGATGACCCTACAGATGGGATTCCTTCATGAACAGAGTACTGTCATGTCTGTATTTTAACATGCAGAATAGCCATTACCACACACATGTTAAACAGGCAGTAGTCTTAATGCAGCATAGCTACACTTACATGCTGTAGTTGTGTGGCACATCACCCTCCTGTCATTAGGCTATTTCCCACTGTGTAAAATGATTGAGGTACATCCAGATATCATCTGTGATGCTGTATGAGAACACCACATCCAGATACCATGGCCAGATAATAACATGTTTCCCTAGATAGTGTACTGTGTTTATCATGTGGATGGCTATGGGAACACCATCACAGCTGTACCACATGCAATCAGCTAGAGGAGGACTGCAATAGGTGCATAGGCCATCACCTGACCATTTCCATCTGTTACAATACACATGCTGCTGCTGTGCAGGTGTACACCTTCACATCCACCAGAGAGTGTGTGTGCAGAACAGGCAATGTACACCAGGGAAGGGCTTGGAGACATAACCATAAGCATCATCTGCCACATGCTGTATAGTACAGGGCCAAACCCCTGACTACTCATTACTATTACATGTGCATGACGTTACTACATGTGCCACAGAGGCGGCATGTTGCAGTGCTGTATGAACATGTGTGTAGGTGAGTGAGGGCCATCTGCAACAGATATAGTAGACATACATTAGGTGTGGCACACATGTCAGTCTACGTGAACGGATGCAATTTTCACCACAGCCACACTCTAATGGACACGCATTGACACCTTTGCCAGGGCGGCAAATACACAATGTAACTACTAAGTTTGCCATACCGCAGTAATGCACAGGACCACATGCACCACAGGAGCCATCTGGAGGTTCTATGGGCTAGGGCATGTGAAAGTGCTTGACAAGTGTTGGTATGCCAACAGGGTTTATACTGGGAGTGACTGTGGTTGGGAGCATCACAACCCACATGCAGACACAGGCTGCCAGTACTGTCATGCAGGTATGCATTGCTATATGGGTGTGTGGTGTTAGGCTGTGCAAGATGGTTGTACAAGGCTTGGTGAGGGGTAATCCTTGCCATTGCATCACCTGAAAATGGTGTGCAGTGCAGGGGTTTAGTGTCTGCAATGTCCCACACAGATGAGTACTGCATTATCTGGCCTGACATCCTGGTAACCAATGTGTAGGACCATAGCTTTGCAATGCATGCCATGTCTGTGTTTGATAGCCTTCACATGGACATTGCCTGGGATGTGCATGTCCCACAATACTGTACAGTGGCATGCACAGGTGTACCTGGTTTGGCAGACACATGTAGTGTACACAGCCTGTTATACCCCGATATGCCAATACTGGCCTGGTGTTGCGAAACCTGCTTATAGTGAACAGGTCAGTCCTGCACCTGCATCGATAGAATGGACAAGTATTCCATGGTGTCTGTGGCATGGGTCCATACAGGGCACATGTGTACAGCATTGTCTGGCCTTAGTGGATCACATATGATGGCACCACATATGTTGCAGCCATTCAGTGTGGAAAATAGTGAAGGCACAATGTCTGCATATATGTGCCTATTGTACCACTGTACAGGGTGCCATGTCCTCTGCAGGCCACTGCGGTCACACCATGCCTACTATCTGTCCTCAACGTGCATATTATTAGCAACATAGTGGGATACCCTAAGCAAGGTTGTATGTGCATAGCACATGGGTGCAGGACATATACCGAGTACTAGTAGGGCTGCATACTTACTTCACCAGCCCTTTTGCCAGATGTATGGGTATGGCTTGCCAACACAGTGCCGTGGCTGACTGACAGCTGTACTCCTCGTGAGGTGGCCAATGTGTCATAAGACGGATACTATATAGGAAAACTACAAAACCTGGTCCCAAACATGTCCAATGGTAAGACAATCATGGCCACCTCTATACAGGCTCTGACAGACAAACACACACTTGCCATGTCCTGTATACAAACCCCTACCATATCACACTGCAGCAACACGCGTTTAGGGCATGCGCTACAGTGAATACTACAAAGCACTGTACTTGTCTCATGCAGGCAGACACACACACACACACACACACACACACACACACTTGGCATGTCTGGGATTAGAACACCGACCTAACTACTTTACTACACTACAGTAATATGCAGTTACAGAATGTGCTACCGTGATTACTGGGACACAGAACTCCCAGAAGTGTATTTGTAGATGGGTAACATCATCGGCCTTGATAACGATGGGTATAAGAAATGTATGGAGCATGAGCAGTAAAACTGTATTACTCAGTCCTCAGGCAAACAGGGACACATACACACATACACACACACGGCAAGTGTGGGACTAAAACATCAACCTAACTACTTTATTACACTACAGCATTATGCAGTTACAGAACACGCTACCGAGATTACTGGGACACAGCACTCCCAGAGATGTATTTGTAAATGGGTGACATCATCGGCCTTGCTAACAGTGGGTATAAGAAATGTATGGAGTGTGGGCAGTATAAAAGCATTACTCAGTCCTCAGGCAAATGGACACACACACACACACACACACACACACACACACACACACACACACACACACACACACACACACACACACACACACACACACACACACACTCACACAGCAAGTGTGGGACTAGAACGCCGACCTAACTACTTTGTTACACTACAGCATTATGCAGTTACAGAAAGCGCTACCAAGATTACTGGGACACAGCCCTCCCAGAGGTGTATTTGTAGATGGGTGACATCATCGGCCTTGCTAACAGTGGGTATAAGAAATGTATGGAGTGTGGGCAGTCTAAAAGCAATTTAGAGTCCACTAGCAAATGGGGACAGACATACACACACACGCCAGTGGTGGGTACGGAACACCTGCCTATTTACAGATTACTATTACAATGCTACATACTTACGAATCATGCCACACTGACTACACATGTCAAGGCTGTCATTATGACCATCTAGGAATGCGGACATCAACAGGGATGCTGGCAGTTAAGATGTACATACCTGTGAACCTGTGTGTTTAAAGTAGGAATCCATCCTGACCTGGAGTATGCCCATCTGTGGAATGGACGACTACTACCACTATACAGGGTTACAATGGCCATGCCCATACACAGAGGCACATAACCAATGCAAGGTGTCACTGGGCATACTCACACACTTAGTGGCACAGGGCTGTTTGGAATGCACTGTGTCCATCTACACAAGGATATACTGGGCATGCTCATACTCCTAGTAGCACAGGGCTGACTGGGATGCACTATGATGCTAAACACGGAGGGCCACAGTGGCCATGCTATTACAGGTAGATGTAAAGAACACATTGTAATGGGCTCTGGTGTTAGTAATTGTTATTGTTAGTGGGAACACTGCTCTACATATATTTGACACCGGTCTTTTACACAACATCAGCTGTCATTCTGGGATGACATGGCTGACAGTAGGCAGGCCTTTGTCACATATCACATGCATCCATGATACAAGGGAGTGTGGATATTACCCAAGTCGCATCCGCCCACACAGTGCCATTCCAAGGCAAATGTCCTAAACACAGGTTAGCTCCCATACACCTACAAGACAACGGCATTGTTTTCTTATGCTAACCAGTGCTAGATGTGTCACGTCCATATTCACAGCTGGTCACTGTAGATCCAACAATGGGGAGTACTGACATCTGTGCAGTGAGGAACACCTGGCTGATGTCTCTGTAGTGCACAATAGCACTACCACCATATACCTCAGGACCTAGCACTACCACCATATACCTCAGAACCAGACATGTGGGCCATAACACAGGTACGGACTGCTCCAGGTGGTGTACCCACATACATAAAGGCCACTTACATGCACTGACCAGTCCCCCACGAAAGGCATCACAGATGAGCCATGTGCAGGACACAGTGCCACATGCTGCATTTTAGGATGTAAACTGCAGACACCATCATGCCCGCAAACCACCAACATGCAACCATACATGTTGTATGACATAGAAGAGTACACCACTATGTGACCCTTGACCTGTGTACTGTACTAAGTTCTACATCAACTGTAGAGAGTACACATGTACTGACACAGTTGCATCATGTGTTATGCAATGCAATGATGCCACTGTCTGTGACCAGGTCAGCTGTACACATACCAGGGGCCCTCAGTACTTTCCACCATTAGCGGATGTCTGTTGCTGTACACCGGTACACACCCTCGTGTATGGATATGACATACATGTACCTGCTCTGGGTATGTACATGCCACACACACAACATATCTATAAATAGCATAGCTGTTGTAGTCCTTTCTGCAAACAGGTGGCTGCAGCCATTACACACATGCACATGGAATGTAGGTCCATGGCTGCTGAATGCTAACAGTGCAGAAGGTGTGAGATCAATGTTGACAGTGGTAACATCCCCTCTGTACTGGTCACCCATCATATCATACAACAGTCCATGTGTCATGTATGTCATTACACATATCCACCTATTGCAATGCCTATAAACATGACCAAATGTCAGGACTGTAGGACCAACACACCTGTACACGTAGTGTGCATTCAGATAACATGTGTGTGCAGTTGCTGATGTATGCAGGTGGCATGTATCCTAGTACATCATGCAGCTGCAATGCAGCCTCAACATTGCCAACTGTATATGGTGATATGCTGAATGTACAAAAAGATGTACCATAGGTATAGACAGATGTGTTGAAATAACTAAGTGATGGGGCATCTTTGCAGATGGATGTTTGCTGTGGACAGCTGACAGGTGTGTCACAAGTGGTCCTACAATACCCTGTGTAACCAGTAATCAATGGTTTCATTAACTGAAGGACATGACACACAACTTAGACAGCTGTCAGGGTGACAGCGAAGGTAAATCACTTGACACCTGTTAATAGATATGACGTCCGTAGTGCATATATCAGCACTGTTGACACAGAAAGTGTCAATATAGTTTGTAACGCATGCAATACTGCTGTACATCTGACGTACATAACATGAGCTAGTCAGGTCTGAGATTCACAGTACTGGCATGTGTGGTTGCGTGTGTGTCCATATATGTCACGTATTGTGGGGAATACATCTCAATTGTGACTCACTCTCCTGTACACTAGTGTACACATCTGTACAGACTGCAATGTAGAAAGCAGGACATAGGCAGGGGCATGTATCTCACACATGTGAGGTATCTGTATGTGCATGACATAGGTGTATTAATTACTGAATGCCACAGTGTGTGTATGTAGGGCTGACTGGTCCTTGGGGTGAGGATGTATGTTATCATAATGAACTGATAAGTCCCCTGCCACCATCCAGGTGATGCATTTTACTATCCGTGTTGATGACCCCGATCTTAGGCCGTACTGACTACCTATACATGTGTATTCTCTGTGGTGCATCATGTAGGTGCACAGTACTGTAATGATGATTTGCACATAGGCAGAGGTTCTCATCCCACCAGTAGCAACTGTGTGTGAATGTGTGTTACTGCGTCAGTGAAGCCGTGAGTGTGCGTGTGTGTTACAGTGTCACTAAATACATGTGTGTCAATACCTGAGTGTGTGGGTGCAGTTGTGTGTTGGCATCCTGTCATGCGAACATGTATTACTGATTCCCATTGAGACATCACACTTCCCACTCGCCTCTACCCTTGTAATCAGCTAAATCACTCTCTTACCTCACCACTCCATGTAACTGTACCTGTGATGTCACCCTTTATGGATGTCACGTCTGTGGCCACAGTAGCTTAATACACAGCTATCATGCTATTGGAATGGTAGACGTGTTTGTAATGTGGGACATTCTCACTGGTATATGGCAGCTACATGGTGCATGCTGGTATATTCATACATGCCTGAGAGTAGTCCACATTGACATATGGGACACTTAACTGCAAATACTGACATCCACCGGCATGTGCAATTAGACCTGAAGAAGGACAGCAGAACATCATGACCAACATGCATTTACTGTTGTTACACAAGACACATACTGTTAACAGTATTGTACACCTGTACTACATGGTATATCTGCTGCCTGTCAACAGTCCTCAACATTTATAAACTACACATATCATCCTAGTCTGTTCACCCTGTGCATCAGACCATATGAGCATGTCCCTGCACCGATGGTGTGGATGTCAGGGTGTGGCACAGGCATCATCATATGCACAGGGTATTAATGTTTGCCAGAGGCCTAGGCTGCACCATTGGATGATGTCATGTGTGTGGGCTTGGGCCTTTGATCTAATTGGGCATGTGTGGATGTTATGCATGTGTGTGTTTCAGTGCCCTACATATGTACCCAGTGTGTGTGTGTGTATGTATGCACACAGTTCTCTCATGTGTCTGGCCTACATAGGGGTATTATTGACAGATGCAGACTATACAGGTGAGGTTTTACAGTTCACGGTGTCCGGCCACGGACATGTGACCTGTGCCTGTCAGGGGTTGCACAGGCACTACCAGACAAAGGTGCAGATTGGGTACTGTCTGATGTCACTTGTCCACTGGAACCATGTCCCTGTTGGGACCATCCCGGACCAGATTCACTGCTGCTGTTACCGCCACTATTGGAGAGTGCTTGTGAGGTAACTCGTACATGTAGACCTGACACAGGTGATGTAGCAGGCCTACATCTACGTGCCCGATGCCTCACTCCTACCAGATTTTCCAACACAGACAGCTCATGCAGATTGTTATACTACGGTCAAGGACTTCAACCATGTCACCCAACCGTCTATCCAAAGCATCAGCAATCTGCTGTTGAGCATTTACCATTGCCTGGATGCTGTTGTTTAAAGAACCGACAGCAGCCCTCTGTAGCCTCTGATCTTCTCTGTTGTGCCATTCAGCATGTGCCTGTGCTTCCATTACAGCCTGAAACATGCATCTGGTGACACCAGCTGCTGCGCTCTGTCATGCAGGAGCATGTTGGCCAGAGGTCCTCCTACGAGCAGCACTGGGCACGTGCCTGTGTGGGGCACCACCAGTAGTTTGGCTGACACCACGGTGAGCAGGCACACCTTCCATAGCTCCCACACTTTCTTTTTCCAAGCTACCATGCACCAACTGTCCTTCCTCTATGGCCACTGGTGATGGGGTATGTGCAGGTATGGGATCTGTGTGCAGGGATGAGGTGGATACAGATGGAATGGCAACCAATGGCACAGTTTCAGCCCCTGGCAACTCTGCCTGTGTCCCAATCATATGTTCATCATCACTGCTAGAGTCTGTGGGGACACTAACATCAGATGTACCGCAGGAGGGCAATGCACCTACATCACCTGTGAAGCCAGACAAAAACTGTACATTATAATCTATACAATAGACACACACACGCATGTGATATGACAGAAGGCATGCAACATGCATGTGATACGGCAAACGACATGCAGTGCAGACAATAATAGTGGTAGTTATCATACATCCCTAGGCTGCACACAGCAGCATGCATGTGTCATAGCAGATGGCATGCAAATTATACAATCATAGTAGTGGTTAGCATACATCCCTGTGTTACACCATGTAGACCAGCACAGGTTAACTGTACACCTGCCTGATGTGTGGCATATAACCTTGATAATCACATGTAGTATGACATGTGAACTGTTGACGTGTGCAATGACATGCATGCATGTTTAACACAATAGTGTCCTGTCAGATATACAGTGGGGCAATAGTGTACCAATTCAGTGTTGTCTGTCTGCCAACAGATATACTGCAAATTTAGCTGATGTGCATGACCATTGCAGGGAATCATGAGGCGTCTGTAGTGCTATACAGTGTGAGTTACAGATAGGGTTCATAGCCATGACTGTATTCAGATACAATACATATATACTGTGGAATGTGACCCACGTCACTGAGGTGTATACACACTAAACCATAGTTGAAGTTGTAACACAGGTCACTGATGGGTATACGGATGACATCCCTGCACATCTGCAACCATATTGCTGCAGCCTGACAACTATGGCCAGACATGGTGAACACATCGGTACACCATGTCCCACATGACATCTGTGTACCACACACACACACACACACACACACACACACACACACACACACACACACACACACACACACTTGGAGCTAGTATGGCATTTATGTCCAACACCAGCAATGGGAATGTACTGTATCTGTGGCCTGATGTGGATACTGTACAGGTGACTGCTGTCATGTTGCAACACCCTCAAGATGTTCAACACATCTTATGTGGAGGATTGATGTCATGCCTACACAAGATGTGCACAGGCCTGTAGGATGTCTAGTGTTCCACATTGACATTATGACCATTATACAAAGGCCATGGTTGAGCCATGTATAGCCATTGTATGACAGTGTGTACACACAAGCACAACACATCTACTGTGTGTGTTGTTCCATGTTTCTGGCCATCCTACATGGCCATGTGTGCACATGCGTTGTCCAAATTATTGGGCATCTATTTCACATGTCTGTGTTGTCCCACATGACATATATGCTCCACTGGCAACAGGGTTATGCAGATAAAGGGTGGTATGTGGGATATGTTTTCAGGTTAGGTAGGCAGTGTAGCAGCCATGCCAATAGATGTCATGGACATGTCAAGATAGCACATCACATGGTGTGACATTCATAGCAGGGCTATGATCCACACTGGTGAAACCTGTGTGCTGGCCATACTCCAACCCACTGTGTAGTACTGTTTGTATTCACCACATGTTTATATCAGATCTGTACTATGCCCCTAAAATGAACAGCACCTCCACCATTGTATGCACAGCTGTCAACACATCTAGCAATAAAATTTGTGAGGATTCATGTCGGTGAGATGATTCACATAGTTTGCAAGTGTTGCACATGGGTAGTCATTGTGATGTAGTGCAGGTCCAACCTGTATGTTGTGACAGGACCATACATTATGTGTACATGTTGTGAATGGCCACATGGTAAATAGATTTGTGCATTATAGTTCCTGATAAATAATAACACTGTCACTTGCAACGGGCTGCTGTTGCAGCGGAACACCAGTGGTACCTAAATAGGAGTAACACAGCAGTATGAGCATAATCCACCCCTGTATAAAGGCTACAGGGTGCAAAGTGCATAACACATACAACAGTACATTAGACTATACTATGGTGTATGCACATGTGTGCTTACACAGAGTAGCATACCATAGTATGCGGCATGTGTGTATACATGCTATGCATATGATGTTACATTACATATTGCACAGTGATACATGCAACTATATGGAATATAGCTGTTATAGGTGCAGTACTGACTTACCAGGCAACTCCAGGCTCAGTGGTTGAGAGACACCCACCTCCACAATATCAGCTAAGGCTTGCAGATGTGGTTCTGCAGGTGTCCTGAGGTTGGCCAGTAGCTCCTCTGTACATGTGAGTGGGGGCTGGGTTGGTGGTCCACTACCTGTTGCACCTTGTTCCCTGGTGATTGCATTTGCATGCTGTTTTGCCCATCTAATGAGGTCTGTACAGTGTCTACGCACCTGCTGGTATGTGCGGTTGTGGCCACCCACATCATTTACCCTCCTGCGAAGTTCCATCCACAGGGCATTCCGCTGCTGTGCATCCTGTGGCGCATGGCTGAACAGGATATCATGACTTTCGAGTAGGTATGGGATGAGGGCCTCATCCTCCAAGTGTGTAAAAGGGGGAAGCCTTGCACGTGGCATACCTGGAAGACATAATGATGGAGGCAGGTCACAGTAACTCAAAGAGACATACAGAGCTACAGCTGAATATACATGTGTATCGCATTAATTCAGTTTAAATAGTTGTATTTGCAAACCTACAAGACACTGATGTGTTTGTGTCACACACATGTGACACTCAATGTTGAGTGGATATTATCACCATATATGTGTGTGTGTCACCTGATTACATTGCTCATACTCCATGTGGTTGCTGACTTGATGTGTGCATGTCTGTTTGCCTGTACTGGTGTTCCTACCTATCAGCACATGGCTGGATGTGTACTCATTAATGCAGTCAACCTTGATACAGTGTATATGTCACATATAAGGACTTACACTGCCTTAACAGACATGACCTGTGACCCTGAAGACATGCTCACATATGGTTTTACATGTATGTGTTCTGCCATATACATCTACACTGCACTGTACAGCAATTCAACATCCTGTCATGTATCACCTGTGTTGCACATGTGATAGACATGGGACACTGGCTAGCCAGATGGTATTTGCAGGGATGGATATCAACTATAGCATGTACAGTCAAAGTAAACTAGTGGGCTATATGCCATGGGCCATTTATGAATCTAGGATGAAAGGTTACCTGGCAGTAACCAACAGGCGGGTCTGTTGGGCCAGGTGGAGCAGTGCCATGTTACTGATCCACAGGGTTAATGATACATATACCATGCATTACCATGCGGTCATCACACAATGTCTGAGAGGGGAGTGATGTGCAGCTTTGACAGACAAGAATGCATAGTATGGCAGGAGTATGTCAAGTGTATGAGACAAGGATCTGTCCAGCATGTGGTAGGTGGATGTCCATGAAGTATGTGTTTGAGATCAGGATGAGTACGTGTAGCATGTCCAACATCACTGGGTTGGACATGGATTTATTCAGGGTATGCATCATGCTACATAGTGGAGATGGGGAATGGGAAGGCTAGTGTAGGCCATCTGTACATGGTCAATACCCCTTAAAGGAAATATGTGAGCTGATATGGGTCACTAGAGTGTACTGCATGGCTGGACAATGACCTCTATATTCATGAATGGCACCCTATCATTATTAGGTTGCCACATATGACTACCTGACAGGTGTGGTGACATAGCTATCACAGGAAAGACAACTGCCCAGCTGCATCCCTCACACACAAGTGTCCATTATGTTGACCACTGCCTAGGTGGTAGTCCATGGGTACAGGATTATTAACTCATTCCCTCCAGTAGAGCTCTTTTGAGTGTGTAGCTTTAACTCCAAGTGGGTGTGGCATCAGCCTTTAAAAAATGAAGTTATCACCTTACAATTCTAACAAATACTAATTGACAGAGGTCATATATCAATACAATTGTGTTTGCCATCATGTATGCTTCAAGATAAAATATTCTGACACCTTGTATGTAGCATGGTTTTAGAATTATTAATGCAAATACGAACAGGCAATATTTGACGCCTAGAGGCACAGTAGGTGGTAACTGCAGAAATGCCTGGAGATGTTACTCGGCTGTAATGAGTTAACATAGGGGTGACAATGCGAGTCAGCTATTGGTCCTAGGTCATAGTCATTCACATACTTCAATAGGCAGATGCCTTCTGTTTGTCTGTGAGGTATGGACTACAATGAGGGGGAATAAAATTCATTAACCCTGACATACTGTAGCTGCCACTGGTGTGATGATCACGTATTATTCAGACACCTTCTGTAGTGTTGGTTCTGCCAGCAGTCCTGTTGCAAAACACTCCTGTGACATAGGAATGTACATCTAGTATACCAAATGTAGATGGTACACAGTATAGGTGATGATGTCCTATGACCTGGCAAGGTTATGATATGCAGTGTGACATCAACCATACTGTCATCTACATCTGTACTGCTGACATCACTTAAGTGATCAAGGTTCATGGCCTTCCAGACCAGACTAAGCAGGGTGGTAGTAAAGTACTTCCCATTATCAGTGGTGTCTCCCCCTTTGTGGGTTGTGATACCTGTTGGTGTGCACCATTCAGTGTGTACACAACCTGACATGGAGCTATGTTTTACATGATGTGTACATGGAGAGCATCTTGTTTTGCCATATGTGTATGATACAACCTACAACCTGTGATGTGGGCAGGTCCCATGCAGACTGAGTGCAGCTTGTACCTGCATAGTTGTGGGTACAGGGGCCCTGAGGTGTACATGGATATATGCTTGTGTACCTGTTTGGGGGAGGGGGGCATGTATTTATATTATCCAAGACCCTATCTGGATTGCTTATTCATGCTAAGCACTTGTTCAGGACTTGTAAACACTACATAAGCTAATAATGACTATAGCATTCAATCTTCCTCATTACCTACAGGTAAGGGTGAACAGGTTGTGTACATACTTTTCTCACTTGCATAGAGTAATGTAGCTCTTGTACTCACTTTCCTCACTTATCTAGGTGAATGTAGTTCTATATTCAGGCATGTCCAAGAGTCAACTGCCAGTGTTCTCACCTGTCTATCTGTACACATTGCCTCATGTACACAGACAAGCCACTCCACCTACCACCCAACACTACAACCTGTGAGAGATGCACTCATCTAGCCAAACTGGAGGTAAAGTTCTCTCCAACCAAGCCTGACCCTGACTGTCATGTGGAGAAGGTAGACATTTGCACAACATTACACTCATCACATAAGTCTCACTGAATCTACCCCATCATTAACTGGGAAAACTACTCATGTACCAACACATTAGCTCAACGGTTTCTGGAATTCATAAACAACAATGCCCTGACTCAACATATCCAGACACCCACCAGGGGCAACAATATCCTAGACCTAGTCATTACCAACATGAGTGACTGGTGCTCCACACGTGAAGACAACTCCTCGTTGGTCCGATCAGACCATGTGCTGAACACCGTTGATATCCACATACTGCACCTACCCCCTATTAAGGGAACCACAGTATAAGCTTCTGGTGTCATTCTAAGGGGATCCTGTGTCTGTCTGCCTGGGATGACATGATAGACAAGCCTCGCTGTTTTGCCAGAAATGGGTTGCACCTGTCACCCCTAGGATTTCGAATACTGGCCAAGGCTCTTGCTGACCCCATAGTGCCTTTTTTAGGCAAGGTTCAAAGGACAAACCAACCACCGTAACCAGCACAGGTAACCAAAAACTAAGGGTAATGCTACTCAACGCCAGAAGTCTCAACCTCAAAATGCACACACTCGAGGCTCTCCTCAGCATGGAGAAAATCGATATTTGTGCAGTGATGGAAACCTGGTTCAAGGCTCAAGAGAGCACCCCAGCACTGCCAGGTTACAATTCATATCATACCTTCTGGCCTCAGTTACCGGATCGCAGTACAAAGGGTGGAGGTGTACCATATTCATCAAGGATACCCATATCTCCAGGTTAGTAGCACAGCATGATGCCCCAGAGATCATCCATGTGCAACTATCAGCAGGCAAAACCACATTTCAAGTCGTAGCCGGTTATAGATTGCCCACCATGTCCCAAGATGCTCACTCTGCATTCCTTGAGACATTGGAAAATATAAAGGTCCTACCCAACACCATAATCTTGGGTGATTTCAACTACCCTGGTATAGACTGGGTGAACTACCAATGTTCCAACTCCTATGCTCAGCGAGTCATAGAATTTATAAATTCAAATACCCTTGAAGAACTAGTATGTTCCCCCACTAGAGGGGAACAACATATTGGATTTAATCATCACAAATATGGGTGCCCATTGTACCACACCCATTATCAACCCCTCCTTGGTCAGACCTGACCACAAACTGATAACCCTGGACATCCTCACTCCTCCACTTCCTCCAATCAGAGAAACCATAGTCAAAAACCTTTCCAAAGCAAACTTCAAATTACTTGCATCCGAAGTGGAAAGCTTCACTATTCCCTTGCAGAAGGATAATGATATCCAGGATGTGGAATCCTACACCAAAGCCCTCTATATGCATCTTCAGGATCGCATGGACCGTGCTATCCCAAATAAAACCAAGACTCCTTCCTCAAGCAAGAAGAAACCAGTCTGGTGGACCCCGGCCATAAGCAAACTTTACAATAAAAGGAGGAGACTTATACAAAAAAAGGCCAAATCTCAAGTAGAAAAATCATCCCTGATCAGCATTAGTAAGAAATTGAGGGCCCTCATCAAGTCAACTAAAGCTAATTTTGAAAAGAAAGTTGCCAAGTATGCCAAGGATAACCATAAGGCCTTCTATGGTTATGTCAAAAACCTAAATGGCAACACTCAGGTCTGTTCTGAGCTAGTAAAAAATGGAACAAAATACACTGACCCTTCTGACATTGCCAACATCTTGGCTGACAGGTTCAGTGCAAAGTCCCCCCCCCCCCCTCACCACCTACAGGGCTTATTACCATTCTAGGGGATTGTACAAGTCCAATTATTACTAATACATTGGTTAACAAGGCTTTATCTAAAGCTAAAAACACTGCCTCCACGGGACCAGATCGTGTCCCAGGCTGTGTCATATGTGAGCTCCAAAAGGAATTAACCCCGCACCTTAATACCCTATTCAGTCTCAGCCTCTCCACAGGATATGTACCCATAGAATGGTGCATGGCAGTGGTGGTCCCACTACACAAGGGTGGGGCCACAACTGACCCTGGGAACTACCGACCAATAAGCCTGACCAGTCTGATCTGTAAGGCTATGGAGCAAATCATTATGGAACTCATAAATGGAGAGATTGGGAACCTCCAGTCACTGGACCCCACACAGTTCGGCTTCGTCAAGGGCAGATCATGCCTCCTGAACCTGGTGGATTTCTTTGAGACAGTTACTCAGGCTATAGATAAAAGAAAGGAGGTACACATAGCTTACCTTGACCTTGCTAAAGCATTTGACACCATTCCCCATTCAGGTATTATTGATAAGCTCACCAGCCTGGGCATAAACCCTTATGTCACAAGATGGATTGCAAACTGGCTCTCAGACAGATCCCATAAAGTAAGAGTAGCAGGATGTATGTCCAAATCCAGACCAGTAACGAGTGGTGTGCCTCAGTGCTCTGTCCTGGGGCCCCTCCTGTTTGGCATATACTTCTCAGAAGTACAGGCAAGCACGGAAGGGCTGTGGCTGACTAAGTTTGCGGACGACTGCAAACTGGGTGCTATAATAGAGTCTCTGGCCGACATTGAGATCCTCCAGAAGGGCCTAAATGAGACTGACGCATGGTGTTAAAGCCATGGTCTCAAGCTAAATGCAAAAAAAAATGCATAGTAATCCCCTTTGGAAAAAACAGAGTAACCGCAAACTACAACATAGGAGGTAATCCCCTGAAATCTGAAGAAGAAATAAGGGATCTAGGGACCCAAGTAGATAGTCAGCTTTCCTTTGATAACCATGCTGCCAAAGTGGTTAGAAAATCATTTTATGGGACCCATCTGATCATGAAAGGGTTTGCATCAAGATCTAAGGATGTAATGGTGCCCCTCTACTCTTCCCTCATCAGACCCATTATTGAGTACAATGCACCAATTGGAATGTACCTGGCTAGACATTTCCAGCAGCTGGAGAGACCACAAAGGTACCTAACCAAGAGGATTACTGGCCTCAAACAGTTGCCCTATGCAGCATGATTGAAACAGCTAAGACTGTTCTCTGTTGCATACCGCTTTCTCAGAGGCGATCTCTGTCTAACATACAGAGCCATGTCCAACCCAGAATTGTTGAACATGCTCCATCTTAGCAAAACCAAATCTACTCGAGCTACATGCTGTAAGGCTATAAACCTCAACACAACAATGAGCAGAGCATGCTGGAGGGATAGATTCCCTTCGCAGAGACTTCCCTTACTATAGAACAGGGTCCTGATCTACATAAGACAGAGCCCCTCACTATCACTCTTCAAGAGGAACCTTGATGAGTGGATGGGTAACAGAAAGTTCACACCGGGGATCACACCAACAGCACTACTAGATAGGGGCCAAGGGTACTAGCTGCTAGTACAAGGGTCTAGGGAACTACTAAAGGGGCGGTGAATACCGCACAATGTGGCTGGGCTAATATATGCCTTCAGGAAGATAGCCCAGTACCAACCTATGAACCTATATGTCCACAAGGCCAACTACATGCTTCTTAAGACAGACATGGTGGATGTCATGACACCCATGCAGATGGACAGTACTGTTACAACTGCTGAATCCTACACAAAGGCACTCTATAAGCACTTACAGGAGTGCATGGCTTGTGCTATCCCAAACAGAACCAAGACGCTATACTCCTAATTAACTAAACCAAGCTGGTGGTCCCCTGTAATAAACATATTGTACTACAGGAGGAAGACACTGTTGCAAACGAGAGTACAATACCATGCGTGGAGGAAATCCCTGGCCAGCATTACTAAGAAGGTGAGATCCTTTATAAGATCCTCCAAAGCTAGCTACAAAAACTACAACACAACTAATACCAACAACAACCACAAAGCATTCTAAAGCTATGTCACATATCTCGATGTCAACAACCAGATCTGCTCTGAGTTACAGTACAAAGGCACAAACATTACAGAAACAATTGATATTGGCAACATCCTGGCAGATCCCTCTCAATGCTGCATACTCTAAAGGCAATATCACAGCATCCATGGGACCGGACAACATCCCAGACTGCGTTTTACATGAACTTCAGATTGTACTGTCTCCCCACCTATGCACCATGTTCAATAATAGCCTCACATAGGGCATAATGCCCCCTGAATGGCGCACAGCAACAGTTATCCCATTTCACAAAGGTGGCACCACAATGGACCACGGGATCTATTTCCCTATAGGCCTGACTAGCCTGGTGTGCAAGCCTATGGTGCACATCATGGATCACTGTCACAGAGACACTGGTTACCTCCAAACCTTTGACTCCTCCCTGTTTGGCATTGTTAAGGCCGGACCATGCCTCCTAAACCTGGTGGACTTTTTGGAGACAGTTACCAAGGCATTAGATGATGGTAAAGAGGTCCACACAGCCTACCTAGATCTCTCATAGGCTTTCAACACCATTCCTCCTTCTGGTATTATCAACATACCCATCCACCTGAACATTAACCCCTATGTCATGTGATGGTTTGCAAAGTGGCTCACGGACAGAACCCACACAGTGGGAGTTGCATACCCTAGGTCTGACTGTATACCAGTTACAACTGGCGTCCCCCAGGGCTCAGTCCTAGGACCCCTCATGTTCGGTATATACTTTTCTGATGTACAGATAAGCACAGGTGGGCTTTGGCTGAAAAGGTTTGCAGATGACTGCAAACTAGGGGGCATAATTGTTTCCCCAGCTGTTAGTCACCCTCTGGAAGGGTCGCACTGAGATGGATACCTGGTGTTAATATCATGGCGTCAAGCTGAATGCCTAAAAGTGCATAGTCATCCCCTTTGGATATAACTAATTACCCACAGACTACCACATAGGTGCTAGACCCCTACATACAGAAAAGGTAATATGGGATCCGGGAACCCCAGTAGATAGCAATCTCTCCTTCGATATCCATAATGACAAGGTGGTTAGAATATCCTTCTACATGGCCCCCCTAATCTCTAATGGGTTCATATCCAGATCAGAGGGGCCATTGTGATATTATGTCATATTAGACCCATTAAAGGATACAACACCCCATTTGGGATATACCTTACAAGACAACTGCAACAGCTTGGAAGACCACACCAGTACCACACCAAGAGGATTACTGACCTCAAACAGATGACCTATGCAGCCCAACCTACGAAACTCCAGCTGTACTCAGTTGCATACCGCATACTCACAGGTGATCTCTGCTTGACATACAAGGCCCATGTCCAACTCTGTATTGCTGGATATGCTCCACCTAAACAGAAGCCCCTGAGAGCCACATGCTCTAGGGATATACACCTAACTACAACGATGAGTAGGACGTGCTGGATGGATAGATTCATGACCGGGACAATCCCTATGCTTTGGAACATGATTCCAATGTACATCAGGCAGGGCCCCTCATAAGCACTCTTCAAGGGCAACCTTGACGTGTGGATGGGAGACAGACATGTACCCTGTGGATAACTGCAGTGGCTCTACTGGACAGAGGCACAGGGAACTATTGGCTCTGCCATTCAGAGGCACAGGAAACCAACCTATGGAGGAGGCGAAAGCCAACACACACTAGCTAGGCTTACAGATACCCTTGGCAAGACAGTCTATTACCTACCTTTGCACATATTACATGTCTTATGTGCATGGATAGTTAAATACCTCTTCCATTTTTCTTTGCTATCATGCTGATAAACTGTCGGCTCACTAAAAGACATATGTATCCTGTTATTGTGTATTGTAAATGCCAATTGAAATAACTAATGTTTGCCTAACATTACAGTAATGCTATGTAGCTTGTAATACATATCTGCCTACAATACTGTACATTACACAGTTATTGGCACAATATCCCACAATGCAAATCATACTAGCACAGTGGCCCAACCTTCCACATGTTATTCTCTGTAATACACCCATACATATGGCTACAGTTACAATATATCAACATATACTATCCCCTGTTATAGCACATACTTGTTGGACCAGCCCTGCCACTGACATCGGCTGGTGAGGAGTATTTCTGTTCAAAGACCTTGGGTGTATGCGGTGTTTGCCTTGTGACCTACAACAGTACACACAAATACTACAAGCGTTACTATGCTCAACAATACATCACTACAAGATAACTGTTTCCACTATATGGATTGCATGCACTTTAAACACTACATAAAAGTACCACATACACAGACATACTGACTGTTCTACATACCTTATTAGTAACCCGAGGTGTCGTCAACTGTTGATTCATTCCTTTTCGGTTTGTGTTTCAATGTTCTTTGTAATGTTCCTCTGGCATATACGGATGGTTTATAACACATCCTTTTCTAGTTACATATTAGTAACATGTGGTATCCTGTCCACCAATTGCTATTCCAAACTAGTTAATTGGATGCACATCAGCTGTGCAGCTACCCCATTAGGCGATACCATGGCAACAGTGGTGTATAAGTGAGTATTCCTTTTGAGCATTGTCTGTTTGCCTTACTTTCGAGGGAGATGGCCTAGATGTGTTATTGCAATATATTTCAACAGCTATATGGAGACACACAGAGATATATTAGCTTCATGACTCCTGTGGACTGTGTGTAATGGCTAGATGATTTAGTTCTACATGTGAGTACAGATGTTATATTTCAGAACAGTGATACTTATGCAGGGTTTGTTTGTACCTGATACTTCTGCAGATGTTTAAGTCTGGAAAGGATGTTTGGCCAGCTCAAGGCCGTATGGCTATGCATGAACTGTTATGTGGTGTACGGTGTGCTCACCAGACATCCTTGATTTAGTGTACAAGTGTAGTATACTGTGCTGTTACTCACTAATTGCTAACACATCCTGGTGTACGCACAACCCTCTGAAATGGGATTAGTGCAAACAAACCCTATTACATCAGCAGCTGTTCCATTGTATAACAGCAGCTATTTCACATAGGGCCATGTTAGTGTGTCTCTGACAAGGTATGTTATGGCTTCTGCGGATGTCGTACAGGGTGTGAATGATTTGTGATGTTATTACAGTTTGTATTGTAATATGTTTGGGAGTGGGGGTGATGTTGGTGGGTGTGCTTAACAGATGCAGGTGCGTAGGAACTGCTTTTATATATAATCGCTATGTGCGTGAGGGTTTCTTCCCTATTTGAACACCTATCCTTTTGTGGACTAATACAATGGTAATTGCAGGCTGATTCATTAAGGCACTGTTATGTGGTTCCTGTATGCAGGTGATGTTAGTCCTTGAATCCCTTCAGTAATACATCCGAATGCAATAACTTGTTGCTATATGATAGCTGTGTATTTCTGTCATAGGTATTTGCAGTCATCGTAGTTGTGTTGGTGACTGACCCTCTTTGGCTAGGGTTGCCACCTTTTCATATGGCCATAGTGGGACCTTTTCGGGACACACATCTGATTTCACAGGCCGACACAAACCCACGGTCAGTACAAAGGATAGAACTTTCCTTTCTTGCCTAATTATAAGTTCATTCTTGTAGCAGTTTAGTTGCTTATCCATTTTCTGTAACATGTAGGTATTTTAGATAGAGAAATAGCTATTGTATGCAACTATTACAGTACATATGGGACATAATTATGTCCTACAATCCCAGGACATTTGCCTTGGTAGTGGCAGAATGTGTGATCATATGATCTATGTTATGCACATATATGAACACTTCAACCACTGTATACGGGAGACCTACAGAATCCCGAAACCACAGTGTTCCAACGCACCCAGTACCGGGACCAGACTCCCATACCCCACATTATTGACATCGACAGTAACTCGCGAAGGTAACACGAACATGAAACACACACATGCACACACAGACACACTGCTACCCAACACATCCAAAAAACCATCCTACACTACATATGAGCAGGTGGCCAAGCCCCCCTACACTCCCCATGTAGGTGTCTGTGCCCCCCATACCACCCTCTAATTTAATATTCTACATCCTAGGTCATGCAAACAGACACACATAGCTAACACACAACCACACATTACAGTCCCACAAGAACACACACCACACACAGAACACACACTTACATACACTACAGCCCTAAGAAACACACGTACACACAGTAACTTACCCAAACTGCAACACTAGAAGCACAGACTAACTGTCCATTAACATTGTGAAATTACACCTCATGCATCTGGTGTTTCGGTACTGTGTTTTTTGGACCTTAAGCCTCGGGATTACGAGCGTTGGTATGTAAAGCAGTCGGTATGTGGTAGGTATCCCATTTATAGGTACCTCCATAGTTATGTACATGTTGTTAACCTATCTATATATCTACATATATATATGCATATCCCCATATATTGACATATCTCTCTCTCTCTCTCTCTCTCTCTCTCTCTCTCTCTCTCTATATATATATATATATATATATATATATATATATATATATATATATATATGATGATGTGTATATATATCAATATCTATACATATATATATATATATATATATATATATATATATATATATATATATATATATACATAAAACATACACCTTTCATTGGGTACATGCCGGTTTATCCTATTTCAACACATTCCTATATTTTGTGTTTTATCCTGTCAGTATACACGACTGCCATTGGTACATCTCAGGTAGCTTAGTTGTATGTTATTGTGATGAATGTGTACATGGTTTCGTGTTCTAATCCTGGCAGTGATATCTTACCTCTCAGAGCAGGCACTGGTAGTGCAAGGGTGATTAACACACATTTCAGCGGCTATGTGTTCCACATGTTTATTATTCTGTGGAGAACTACCTATATATGCAAGCTGTGTTTAAGGTATACTATGTAACATGTACACATCTTTGAAGATTCTTGTCAGGGATACTCCCCATTATTTGGAACTACATCCCTGATTACATTATACAAAACCCCTCACTGACACTCCGGGGAATCCTTGCAGAATGGGTGGTGAACAGTAGCTACATCCCAGGGATCCCTCACAGTGGGACAGTTAGTTGATCGATGGGGTGGTGACAGCAGACACGTTTTGCCTATGCTTATGAGTGACCTCTGTGGTTGGGCATGTACCTACCTATGTATCTATGAACCTGTACATACAGTATGGACACATGCTGATAGCTTAATTTACTGTTCAGGTATTGACTTACCTTGTGCCAATGGCGGTTGTGTGTACAATAGTTGAGGGCTACCTATGTAGGATGCACACAGTAGACCACCTATACATGACAATTTACAGGTTGTCGTATGTGTGTGCCATCCATGTTTGCTGTGTGTGCAGGTGGAGAAGGATGTCAGTCCATGAGTGCCTACACTCTCAGTGTGTGTGCTATACATTCCCGCTTTGCCAAGGTGTGGGCATACTGGCCACGCCTCCGTCTGCCTAGTGAGGCTAGCACAGGGTGTACGTGGTCTGAGTCCCCCTCTGCTTGTTGGTCCCTTGGCAATGTTTGTGGACTGTGAAGACCTTCACCATTAAGTCCCTGCTGCAGCTGTTTCCGCAGGATCATATTGTGTAGCATGGCACATACTATGAAGATGTGGGCGCACGTTCCTGGAGAGTACTGCAAGGCTCCACCAGATATGTCCAAGCAATGGAACCGTGATTTCAGCATCCCAAACACGCGCTCTATGATTATTCTGGTTTCAGCATGTGCCTCATTATGGCATTCTTGCATGGCTGTGTGTGCATTTCTGATGGGAGTCATCATCCACAGTTCCAGTGCATAGCCAGCATCCCCCACCAGGTGGCCATATGGGATGTCCCCCCTGGCAAATACCTGATACAGCTCTGAGGCAGGCCAGATGTGGGAGTCATAATAGCCTCCAGGGCTGTCAGCACACACATCCATGATAATGCCCTGGGCATTGCACATGACCTGGCAGTTGATGGAGGGGAATTCCTTGCGGTTTATGTAGCGCCTACCCTGCTCACCAGGTGGTGACTTGATGTGTATGTGCTTGCATTCTATTGTACCCAGTACCTCCGGGTAGTCTACCACATGGTGAAAGAGACGCATATTGCTGGCCAACTCCTCCTGTGTTCGGGGGAAGTATATGTGCTCATTGGCATGTGGTAACATGACATCCAGGAACTGGTGGAGTACCCTGGATGCTGATGCCTGTGCGATCCCCATGATATCCCCAGTTGGCCTTTGGAAGGTGCCTGTGGCTAGTATTCTCAAGCTTACACATACCTTCGTGTCCACTAGGATGGGTTCCCCTCTGTTACTTCTGGCTCTGAGGCATGGCAGGCACAGCTCAACAAGTTGCTGTATGATGTCCCAGTCCACCCTGTAATGCTCTACTATCTCCAGATCATGTAGCCCCTGGTAGGTTACCCTGGGTCTGAACACTCATCTCCTCCTCTGGTGCCTGAGATGGTTGTCAGCATCATCCTCCACACCACCATCAGTCTCCAACACATGCTGGTGAATTAAAGCTATGGCAGCCTCTACATATACATATTAAAAGTTCCCCGTCTGTATACACCAATGGTGCAGAGTGGCTGGGAATACACAAGTGTGTGTGTGGGGCTTTCACACCTTATACTATTGTGCAATGGATGATGCTGGTATAATTGAGTGTGCTTGTGCTATTCCAGCTCCAGGGTATCTTAATTATTGGTTTTACAGCAGGTGCTGCTATTGTGGGGCCTTTGGTGTTGACTTATGCTTGTCTGCCATGATTCATCTATTGCCCTTTACTTCTGTTTTCAACTTGATTTACCTCCGATTGTCAGGCATGCATCCAGCTGCCGCCTTTCTTGTTTTGTGCTTCCACAACCTAGGATTGTGTTGGGAAATGTGTTATGTAGCTGATCTACTGCAAGTTTGCTTTGTTCTGCTGTGACAGTTCTCTTTTCTTTGCTGTACGGCACCTCCCCTTTCCTGTTCTGCAGGTAGCTGCTAGCAGCCTTGTTAGCTGTTGTCTATGGCCCACTGTGAGTTTCTAGGTGTTAATTACTCCTTTGTTCTCCAGTTACCATGCTGCAGCATTTCCTTATTGTCTTCCCATATCCTTCCTGTTTCAGCTGTACTGCGCACCATGCGCAGCCGTTTACCAGGTTTGGTGTGCGTTCTCATCCACGTTCAAATTAACTTTTGGTTACCTTGTGTGATCTCAGCTAAGCAAAGCTATGGCTACTTCCACACCCCTATCCTGCAGCTTTGCTTGGCAACATGCAACATGGATTAGCAATGATCCAATGTGCTTACAGCTATGGTGGCACGCCCTTCTCTTGATGTCATGTTTACCTCCAGGCCACTCCTTGGTGTTGTAACGCTATGCCGCGTGGTACATCCTTACGCCGGCGGGGCATTTGCGATTCAGTATTACTTGACTCATTTGCATGGCATTGACTGCTAATTCCTAGTTACCACACAGAACACTGTCACAGACCCTTAGCAACCCTTGCACCACGGTTGTGGTGTAGCATGCGTGCCATTGACTATTATGGGGATATCATGAATTGCATTACATTACAGTTTTATGACATCTAAATATATTTTCCTTGTGATCTCATTTGCGCACCGATGCACTGCAGTTTTACTTTGCGTTGGTGTGGCCATGACATTAAATATTATTTTTTTATATGTTGTGCATGTTGTTTTATGCCATTGGCTATATATTTAGCCATTGGCATATATTAACATTATGTAAGTTTGGTCTGCTTTGGTGGCTCCAATTTTATGTTTGACAAAATGTAAACCGTTTTTTTTTTTTTTTGGTTTACATTTCTACATGCTTACGCTACACCTGCACAACTTCATGAATTGCTATATACCTTCATTTGCATGCTGCACTGCTGCACATGGGGTGATTAGCATACATGCTCCATGAGCTGTGCAGCTCTGGAATATGCTGGTAGTGCATGTGGAAACATCTCTTACCTAAACAGCTCGACTGCCATATTTGGCGTTAGATCGCCAACACTACTCCGATGCATGGCGCAAGTTCATGAATCCATGGCGCAAGTTCATGAATCCCGGGGAGTAACTATTACATTTGTAATATTTTGTAAACAACTTACAATATCTTGGCAACCCCTCAAGTTATACACATGCTGTTAGCAGCATTTTAGTCGGCTAGCTGTGCACTTTCATTTGAGGCTAAGAAGTTCTGTCTTTGTTACCAGGTTGGTGAGATATTTACAAAAATGTGAAAGTTATATCTATATAAATTAATATCATAAAAACAACAGTTAATATCTATTTACCTGCAGTAGACAGAGGTCAAATATTAATGCAGCTGAGTTTCCTATTGTGTAAGCTTTAACATGAAATATTTTAAAACCTTATACATAACATGGTTTTGGAATTATTGATGCAAATATGAACAAGCAATATTTGATGCCAAGAGGTGTCAGTAGACGTTAACTGCAGATGCACCTGGAGGCGTCACTCGGATGTAAGAAGTTGAGGAAAAAAACAGCACTAGTTTATCTCATCTGGCATGACATTTTATGAGAACAAAAATCACAATAGTAAAAATTTATCAGACATCTTTTAGTATGCAATCAACATGAAGAAAACAAAAAAATGGACAGTTCATGCTGTTATATCATCTCCAGAGCTGGGTGAGAGCCATGCAATGCATTCATTCCTGTCCAGTCTTCCTGATTACTCCATTTGTTCCACTCATCAAAGTGAGGTGGTAGGAGGCAGATCAGCTTAAACATCACATGACCTTCACATGATTGACTTTACACAAAGTCGAAATTCATATGGCTGAGACCATATGATCAACCTTTGAAAAGCCAACCATGGGGAACCGCTATCTCCGTACAGTGCAGAATGGGAAAATTTCCCCCTTCCACACTGTAGTGCGATCTCGGAGTTGATATATTTAAGTTACAGAGGGTGTGGGGGGGGCGGACCCCCCTGTGGGGGGGTGCAGGGGGGCTTGCCCCCCTACTAAAAGCTTTAAGGTAAGTGTCCATTGTGTTTTTTGTGTTTATTTTACATGGTCGGCTTTCTGAAAGTCGATCATATAGTCTCGGCCATATGAAAGTCGACTTTGTGGAAAGTCAACCATGTAAAATAGACCCATATATATATATATATATATATATATATATATATATATATATATATATATATATATATATATATATATATATATATATATATATATATATATATATATATATATATATATATATATATATATATATATATATATATATATATATATATGTTGAAGCTCTTCTGCTCCCTAAGATATATCGATAGAATGAACTTCAAAAGTTCAAGACCTGATTGTGGTATAGCTGGGTTTGGGGGTTTGCCCATTCCCAGATGCAGTGCAATCTCTGAGTTGCTATATCCAATGTGGAGGGGGTCTGGAAGGCAGAGATACCCACATAAGGGGTGGAGGGGGTTTACCCCAAAGCAAACTATTTGGATTGTACTTTTATTCACTCCATAGTGCTGTGTAGATGTCTGATGTTCTCTAGTTTATTATTTCAGCTGTTTTTATTATGAAGTTTCAGTGCTGCAGTCTTGATCTTTTGAAATGCATTCATCTGTACTTCCATGATTAAGAATTAGATCCATAGATATATATAGATAGATAGATAGATATCCACCAGCTTTCCTTATGTACCTTGTTCTGTAGTCTTCACACATGCTGTTTTGAGGTGCTCCTATCCTTCTTCATTTCTACTTACTTCCTCTTCTTTTTGAGGTGCTAGAGCCCTGAATAATTCCTTGAACTGTTGTGCCTTCTCTCTAGTCAACTTCCAGGACTTCAGCCTGCCGGGTCTCTTTTGACCTTAGAGCATTCTCTTATCCCAGCATTAACCAGTGGTTTAGGCTGTGCACCAACTGTTTCACTGGGGATGGACTTTACAATCACCAATTCTACCCCAATGCCCTTTCCTTACTAGGAGAAAGTCTACCTGAGTTGCATGTTAGCCACTTTTGTATGTGATCTTGTGACTGTCTCTCTTTCTGAACCCTGTGTTGGCTACTATCAACCCGTTTTCCAGACAGAAGTCTAGAATGGCCTTTTCTTCTTTTTTCCTGTTGCTCTACACATCTGGACCTAGGCTGACCTCATGTCCTGTTCTGTCTGTCCCAGTATCTGCATTCAAGTCACTCATTGTCAATACCAGTTCATATCTAGTAGGTTTAACAACTGCTGTAGGACTGCACTCTTTTGCTCATTATCACAGCCCTGCTGTGGGGCATAGGCTGAGATTATGAATACTGCCCTATCATTACAATGGAGTCTGATTGTCATGAGTCTGTCCCTAATTCTGATGACATTCCAACAACATTTCTTGCTTGTCCTCCTCCTGAGTAGTAGGCTCTGGATCCCAAGCTTTGCCACAGTACCCTTCCATCTTGGATAATAGGCTATAGCAGTTTTAGTTCATGTGTGTCAGATTGATTGGTTTTATGTCCAGCTTTTGCTCAACAGAGCTATTCCAGGAAACCCAGGCTTCCCATTAGTCAGCATTAGTCTACATGACTGAATCACTTAGAGCCATATTTTACACTGTCAAGTAACTAGCCCTGCCACAGCATGCAGTCTGTGAACCATGTTTGCCTGTCTTGAGGTTACTGTGTACCAAAGTACATACCCAAAGCAGTTGGTCTATATAACTCTTCCCTCTGTAGGGCACCATACAGAGTCTGTGGTGCTTCCCATAGCTCCAGTCATTCGTAAGTTAGATTGAAAAACTCAGCATGGCTTTTGGAGGTGGGAAGAACCCACAGAGACAAAGACAGACAGTGGTGGCTGGTACCTTCAAATCAAAGGTAGGCTGCAGGAGACAGCTGAATGGGTGGGGCCAATGGGAAGGGGTGTGAACAACTAGAAAGGGGTGGAACATATGCTAAAACTCACAAAAACTGTGACTTTAAATATGCTGCTCTGGGTGCCAAACCATCATTATGAAACTCCAGTCAAGACAAAATAAAGTGTAGAAGAAAAAAAAATATTTCAATGCATTGGTTACATGACAGCTTACTTAATATCTAGATGGAAACAAAAAGCTTGTGAGGCATGAAAAAAATAAATTACTTTTTAAATACATTACTAGAATGCCTGTCAAAATCAAATATAAAAAAACAAGCAGCACTCAACTCAAACCACTTCTCCTTGCACTGCAGTTCTAATTCATTTAACGTAGAGCCCTTCCCCGATGCTCTTCAAACACAGTTTGGATCAATGGATGGGGAATCGTAAATTTAAAACTGGGGAAGTGCCTTTGTCTCTTATGGACAGGGGCAGTAGATAGGCACAAACCTAAACCATATTTTAGCCCTTAGGTACTAATAATCTGGGTGAATCCAGATAATAATGGCTAGGCTTGTAAGAGCTCTTGAGCCGTTAGTCTAGTAATCTCCTATGAAGCTGTGAAGCTATGAGAAGGGATAAAGTTAATAAAAGGAATGCTACTTATCTTGAAAGTAAGTGGCAACCATTACAGGTTGTCAAAGACAAAAACTGTTATTGAGTAGTCACAATACTTGCAATATAAGTATTGCATAATACAAGGAATAAAGAAAAACTATTCAGCATATAAGTGATGTTCAAAATAAAGGATAATGCAGCCACTTAGAAGATTATCTGTTTTTGGAGACTTAAAATACCAATGTTATTATGGATTTATTTAACTAACATATGAGCTGCATAATTCTACTCAATAAATTTGAGACCCCAAGTACCAGTTAAGTATAAGTCATTAAATAAATGAGATAGGCATAATGTGGAGGCTGGTGTTTTGGGGGCAAGGAAATAAAAAATCCATAACATACAAAGCCATTCTTAGATAGTTTCACATGCTGTCCAGCAAAGTCATTTTATATATAAACTCTTTTTCTTGTTTTTTAACTTCCTTGTATATCCACTCCACTACAATGTTGAATGAATGAGTTTAGAGCCTATAATTAAATATCATGCACTCAGCTAAGTAATTTCCGACATGCTTGTAATCCTTACTACACAATTTACACTTCACTGCAAGTCAAAAAAATTTAAATATCTGAACAGTTTCTGGGAAGGACTGATCTGATTAGAACAGTTCTAAAAAATAAGCAGTTCAATGCTATGCCAGGACTGGAAATTAAGTGATGTATAAATAGTTCTGACGGTCACACTGCCTTAGTACCCAGAATATACTAGTCTGGGCTATTTACTTGGATACGTTTATGTTAAGAACATGGGCCTTCCATTTTCACTTTTCAATGAATATTTCAAGGCTTGCTAGGTGCCTAAGAGCATTATTAATACATTTTTTATTACATATGTTGCTATATATTTATAATGCAGCTGCATTTGCATTGCTGTGGGAACTGACAGCCTGAAATTAGAAATTAGATTTCTTCCCTTTTGACAATACTGGAATGGCTGCAGTCCATGAGATTTCTTTGCTGTGGGTAGAGAGGAGTTTTGATAAGAAAGGCAGCCCTCTTGATGCACTTTGACCCCGTCCCCATTAATAACAGTTAAAAATTTCATGCAACTGTAAGTACATTGTAACTACATACTTATTAAACAAAACAACCTATAGTATAACACCCCTAAATAACAACATAGTAGTGGACACCACTTCCCCCCCTCTTTCTCATTAGCTATTGTTGAGGCCAGAAAGTAATTCCTGAGGGGTTTAATAAAAATAGGAAGAGGAGGAATACACTAATACAGGTTCACAAGTCACACTACTGTACAATAACCAACTTATGCAAACCATAGGCCTTTTAAACTGGAACAGGGAAAACAATCAGTAGCCATATTCACTAAAAACTACACTGTACACAGAGGATAAAACAGAGTGGTTCTCTGTTACCTTAAAATATTATAACCCTCATGAAGACTGAGTTCACTGATCAGAGACCAGTCATCATACAGATGCATGCATTGCATTGCTAACTTTAAAGGCTATAATACGCCTGACAGCAAACATACAACAAATGTGGTCATATTTCTCTATCATTTTTACTCCAAACTTCTAGTTTATAGAGAGGTCATCTATGCTTCTGAGGACTGACACACAGCAATACAATATTATAGACTGGCGTCATATCTATCTATGAATCTATCTAGGGCAGATTCACTGCTGCGTTCAAGAGTACTACTGACTGTACAAAAAAAAAAAAAAAAGAAAATACATTGACATCTCATCTGTACAGAGCCAGCTGAGTCCGGCACCTACCTCAATTTAATAACTTTTACTTCAAGGAACTTTTCCTTCCTCTCTGTCCGATTGCTGATTCAATGTGCAGCTGCTCATCATAAGCAAGGCAAAAGGCAGAAGCAAGCCAATTAGCCAAAAAAAAAACAAAGATAAGGCACAGGCACTTTAAGTCTTCAACTTTAGCAAGCAATGATACGATAGTCTCCGTACTCCGTAGCACAAGTAAGTACTGTGCTTAGTGTGCTACAGGCTACTACTGATTGGTTTTTGCTCTTTTCTCAAAAAAGAGAGTGAGAAACAATCAGTAGCAATCCAGCCGTCCACGTCACGTATGTGCCTGCGGATGTGGCAGCCCGAACCCCCTTCTACTTACTGTATGGTTAAAAAACACATAGACTTCTGGGCATCACACTGATGCCTTCTCTCATATCTGGACTGCTTGTAAATCAATCTAGAAATGTTTGCATCGCTAATTGAAATAAATTAAAAAAAAAAATACGGAACTCGATGAGCATGCGCAGTTCAAGTTCCCAGACTTTGCAAGTCGGTTGGAATTGCTTACATTAGCACATCCACATCAACAAACAAACATGTTTTATTTTTTTAATGAGTCAATGACCAAACTCCAAACTTGAATCTTTTTGCTGGGAGGGCTGCAGTCCTGCAGTCCAATGGCATGAGACCCCCCCCCCAACAGAAAGAACATACAAACTTCAAACAGACACTGGCCAGATGTCAGGATCAAACTAAGTACCATGTGCATGAGAGGCAAAAACCTCAACCATTACAACAGCTGGCCTCTTAAGTTGCCCGCAAATTATGAGAGGTAGCTTGTCACAGGAAAACCTGCTTTCAGTTATAACTACTGTGTCATTGTTGTCTGTAATTAATATGGCTTGAAAATTTAATATTTCACTGTTCACTCTTCTTGCATGCTGTAATAATAATGTTGACTTGGCCAGTTCCCATTTGCTTAAATTTTACACATTTTTGAGATGATGGTGTGGGTCTGAATCACAGAGGAAATAAGTGGCTAAGTAGGAGGTTAACAATAGCAAAGTTTGTTTTGCTGTTAATCTCAAACATAACAGAAACAACATGACCATAGAACTGTCCAGGCAAGTAAATGAATGTTAGTCAATGTCAGAAAAGTGTAATGCCCTTAGAGGTGGCATAATTCATCCCCCTGATAGGCCTAAGTACAAGTGTAAGGCATTACATTTCAGCTAATACAACTTATGTGAGAGCAAGTACTCACTGGACTGTTCTGGGTTAAGCCTCCCTTTTGAATATTCTGTCTAAATGGGGAAGATTTTAGGTGACTCTTCAGTTAGCTTTCTTTCTTTCCTCTACTTTTCAAATCTTCTGAGGAACTGATAGAATCTTGGTTTGTGTATTTTCACTTAAAAGTTGTAAGATTTCTGAGCTAGTTAGAGGCTTACTGAAACTAAAACATCTGTTTCAGAACTATAGTATGTACAGTTTACATTACAGAGAAGATAATAAAGATGGTACATTGACATTTTTTGAAATGGTTAAGGATTTTAAGGTACACTTGTCATGATAGATACAATAGCTGTTATTAGCCTAAATGAGTTGCTATTATAATAACTGCTAAGACCACAACTACATAAATAATGCTTACAATTAATTCAGTTATGAGAAATATTTTAGTCATGTTCTATGTTTCCATGAGATAAGGAGTCCAAAAATTTTAGTAGGGTGTACAAAAGTAATTTCAGCAGTTTGTGTTTTGGTTCATGAAATATAAGTTTTAACTATCCCGTGTAGACTAAGCTAAGGAAAATTCTGCAGATCTACTTCATGTAGACCAAAACAATCTTCATGACATAGTCAAGGGAAATATACAGCTACAAACATTATATATCACATATATTCTTCTGTACATTATAATCAACATAACATTACATAAACTGGTCGATTCCTGCCTTCCCTTAAACCTCATTCCTCTTCCAAAAATTATTTCTGTATGTATTGTTCCCACACTTGCCATTTTTTTCTACGTAAATTTCCCTACCCTTTTCTAAAGATCCCACTTCCAGTTCTTTTATCTCAGTTACAATCTTCACTACTTCAAATATATAACCAAGAAAATACTGCTGACACACAGAACTGGAACCAACCTTTAATGAAATACACAAATGAGTTTACCTAGGTTTCGTCCTACAAACAAAGGACTTCTTCAGAACTATTTTACCTGAGCACTAAACACCCCTTTTATGCATCCCTTACAACCCCACCCTATTGTAAGCGCATCCTCATTTAAAAAGACAGTATGTTACACAGTTACAACAAGAATATAATACAATGACTATTAACAATGAATAATCTATAAAATACTACACATCACTAACATAAAATTTCATAAAATGTATAAAATATAAGTATAAAAAATAATAAAAATATGTTATTATATTAATATTGTTAAATATTATTGAGAATTATAAAAATATAAAAATATGTCAAAAATATGACAAAATTATATGTACATTGGTGCATTAACCTATTTTCATCATGTATGAAATACTTATTTATCCCAATATATTTTTTAATTTTAATACTGGGATTAAGCTAATATTTTCATTAATACTGGGAAAGACTGTGGCATTTAACCGTAATTGCCATCTTAACTCGGCAATATCCAAATGCACATCTAATACCCTGCCTTGCGCAGCTTTTACAGTTTGTTATATAACACACATTTGAAATTCATGCCCCTGATGATGCATAACATGTCTAGCCAAGGCATTAACAGCTTTAGCTTTCTGGATATCAGATAAATGTTCTCTAATTCTTTCCCTAAATCGCCTACAAGTCTTCTCAATATAAAATGCCATACATTGTTGGCACTTAGCCAAATAAACCACATTTTGGGAATAGCAATTATAATGTCCACAAATTGGTATATTATATCCATTCAACCTAAACCTACCACTGATAACCAAAATATGCTTATATATATTTAACAACAGTAATATAATAATAACATATTTTATACATTTTTATTATTTTTATACATACATATATTTTATACATTTTATGACGTTTTATGTTATTAATGTGTCGTATTTTATAGATTTATTATTCATTGTTATTAGTCATTGTATTATATTCTTGTTGTAACTGTGTAACGTTCTGTCTTTTTAAATGAGGACGCACTTACAATAGGGTAGGGTTGTAAGTGATGTATAAAAGGGGTGTTTAGTACTCAGGTAAAATAGTTCTGAAGTAGTCCTTTGTTTGTAGGATGAAAACTAGGTAAACTTGTTTGTGTATTTCATTAAAAGTTGGTTCCAGCTCTGTGTGTCAGCAGTACTTCCTTAGTTATTCATTTGGATTGCTATTTGTTGGTTCTTTGTTTGAACACTACTTCAAATATGGTTGGTTTAGACTTTGATTTTTATTTTCTAGTAATTGCTTTTTTTGGCAGCCACCAGAATTAAACTTAACAAGGCCTTATTATGTCTAGGTAATTCAGATCCTGTATCTTAGCTAAAAGAAAAAAAAATAATAATATAATAATAATAATAATAATTTCCTTAGTTACACTGACTTGCGTACCCACTATTTCTGATAGAGTAGTCTGTAGGGATTTTTTTAAAAGCCTGTCAACTCATTATGCTCCTTAAAGCTACATTCCCAATTACCTCTTTCTTCCTCATCACACCTTCGACATTTGCAGTCTACCTGAGGAAAAGTTCTTTGTAGTCTACTTGGGTTATAAAACTACCTATGCAAACACTTCCAAAAAAAATCATAAAGCTTCCCATTGTTTCTTTCTGAATTGCTTATCAAATCTCTCTTCCCAATCCTTTCTAAACTCCTCTTATTTATTCATACAATTATCATGCAATATTTTATATGCCCTACTAATTATCCCTTTTTTAACAGCAGCTTCAGGTCTAGACTCAACTAAAGACTCTACCAGTGCTGTCTATCACTTTATCTTTGTTCAGTTATCAGTCACTGAGAGGGAAGGCAGTCTTTAGCCTATAATTCTGAATCTTGGTTTACTCTATCCATCTCTGAGGACCACAATACAAGACAGGAGGGGTTTTGATGTGGTTCTATATGGTCATATCCTAAAGCTTTTAGGTTTTGCCCAGAAAAAAAATCCATCAAAACCAGGTGTGCTATGCAGATATACTTGAGTGGCTGAGACTTTAATTCATCAGAGGGTGTTTATTGCTCATTCAGACCTCATATAGAAAAGACTGCTTTTTTTCTACCTGGTTTTCATTTTGGTGGGAAAGGAAGGTTTCTCTTTTTTTTTTTTCTGATGATAGTGACTACAAAATTCCAGTCAGTATGACAAATTCCAGACTGTAGCTATACAGGGAGCTTATACACCTTGAATGGGATTAATAGATATGATAAATGGTTTTAGACAAAACTGAGTCTGTGCTCCTCATAGATGGTTCCTTCAATTCAGTCTGGTTGGCTTTCACTTTCAGTACAAAGTATTGTCATTTTGTCAATGTCCCCTACACAGAGTACTTTTCATAGTGTTACTATCATGGTTGAGTTCTTCTTGGAGAAAGGACTTCTATTGTCTCCCTACCCGGATTAGAGATTCACAGTGCCCTCAAGTATCTCTCTCATAATAAAATATGATATGTAATTTCCTAATCAATAGGCCCCAGCATAACCATAAACTACAAGAAGTCGTAACATCTTCCTGTTGAAGAGTTTTTTGGCTGCTGTCTTTGTTGGATGTTTTTCTCAGTTAGTAATTTCTGACTACAAGCAAGATTCATAAATTGTTGGTTTTGGCAGCAGAGCTGAAGATGTAGAAAAGGAAGTACCTGAAATTTTTTTGTTCCTTTTGGGTCTTGTGGAAACCATCCTATTTACTCTCAAGTTCAATCATATATGCATGGGACTGTTATAGACACTACGTGCCAAAAGCTTCAAAGCCATTTTAGCCTCATGTTTTCTTACAATTTCAGAATTCCAACTGTGGTTTTCCTGTTGTGAACCTCTTAGCATTCATAATGATGAAACCTTTGTTGTTTGGTATAAGAATTCCATGGAGCAAGGGACATACCTTTTCTAGCAATGCAGTGACACATAATACCTGCTCAGTTTGACAGTGGTTTTCCTCACGTTGTCAGCCCTGGATGGGGGAGCAGAATATAAGCCCTCACTACTCAGATCAATTAAGCTATGTTGTAGCACAACAAAAAGCAGGAAAGCATGTGAGATTGCAGTCATTCACTCGGGACAGAAGGGTGATTTATGTCAGCAGTGGATTAGAGCTTTAGCTAAGTTAATCAGTGATCTCCCTCCCCCGACTGTTGGCTGTCAAAGTTGGGGACAAGAAATAAAAAATGTCTTTAATGAAAGCTGAGGATGAAAAAGAAAGTACATGATTAAAGCAATGTAGCAAGCATTGACCTTTTTGTATTGTTTAAATTAAAGCCCTTTTCCATTGAATAGACTCAATTTTCTTTAAGCAGAAGACGGTGTATGAATAAAACATGCAGCTGTTATGTACACACATAACAGCTTTTTGCTGTCTTTATATTGTCATTTAAACATGCCATCAGATACTTCTCCCCACTCTTGCTACCTTTCTGCAGTTGGCCTTAGCCAATGCAATCTGCCTCTTAGACACTTACATCCCATGGAAGTGCAGACAGTGACAGATTCTCTTAGCCTCATTGCCAGTCCTCTTTTGCACTGGAGACTGAGGATTAAAGACCCAATCTGGTCAGGATATTTAGTAGTTGACTACACCTTTAATCACCTGTGTGAATGCAAATGTTCTTCCAGTCCTGCTAAATTCATCAGATCATTTAGGAGTTAACTGTAGGTTCATTTTCCATTCTTAGAAGAAGAAATTTTGAAAACATCTTTATGTCTTTCCCTGTTTTCTTTGTGAAACCAGTGACTTTATATTTGTGAATATATCTGTCTAGAAAACTTCCCAACATGCATTATTTCAAATAAATTATAAGATAATCTTTATTATTTTGCACTTTGCTGATTTTAGACAGCACCTTAACATGTTGCATAATTATCCATCTATCATAAAATGCTTTTTGCTACTTCAGTTATCAAAGAAAGATATAACAAATTTTAAATTACAAAAGAGTTTCATTTCAAAAATGATACCTCTAATGCAGTGAACCATATTTTAGCTATGCTTAAGTTTTGTTACCAAGGAAATACATTTAATGGCTTAAAGATTCCCTTTAAGAAGACTTTTAGCTTGTGTTATACTTTCCATTTGCACCTGTCATAGAGAAATCCCTGTGTGCATTTCCACGGTGATACAGCTTTGAATGCCTTTTTTAGCTTCTTCATTACTTTATTTTTGTGCTTTGACGTATTTATCTTTAAAATGGTGAGTGCAGCACATTAACATAAAGGATTACAAGAACTGTGGACAACAGGAAAGTAAATCTAGAGCCATATGTCTTAGGGCTGTCTCATTTTGGTGTCATTACTTGGCTAAGCTTTTTATTCATAGTTTGAAAAAGCTGCCTATTTCTACCAGCATAAATAATGTATTGATCAAATGCAATTCTTTTTTAAGATTTTTGAAAAAGTTGTACAAAACCCTGTATTGCTTGACTATTTTCAGTTCACAATTCATCATTATGTTTGATGGCTCAGGAAGTAATTGTACATTCATAGAATGCTGCTGTTTATTCCTTGAAATATCACACAATCATGGTAAATTAACATGATTTCTTTCTTTATTTTGGTGCAGCAGTGCTTAGCTCTGAAGCTAATCAGATGTTACAAAATCTTTATGCATAAGATGTAATGATTACACAAGATAATTGGACATTGTGGTAAGAAAAAAGTAACCAAAGTACATTTCATATGTCTGATTTGTTTTAACCCACCTATAAAATGAAATAGCCATAATTAATGTACAGGATGGCTTACAATCTTATTCAAGTCATCTGGGCCAGAATGAAAATAAATCAGAATAGCTTTGAATTCAGTCCTGTTTGGCCCTGTGGCTGCAGACCTATTTTTTAGCTTTGCAGGAGAAAGGTAAGGAGATGCAGGACTTAAAATACCTCCTGGTATCCTCTGTTCCACAATTCCAGAGAAACTACGCTTCTAAGTCTGTTTTTGTTAGAAGACAATCCTGGCCACCTGAAATGAAGGCAATCCAGACAACCTCAAACTAAGATAAAAAAGTCTGGAAAGAGGCAGTCATTAAGGACTCAAAAAAAACCACCACAAAAACAGCCCTTTCCAGACAGGCCAGGGTCCGTTTGACTATTTGGACTCCATATCATCCCCACCCTTTTCCCTTCTCCTTTCTCTTTCAAGTCCAGCTTGGGAAAACATTACTCAAGACTCTCGGGTGATTTCCATCATAAAAAAAGGTACTTCATGGTTTGGGAGTTTCTGCCTCCTTTTAGGGGCATTCCCCACCCACCCAAAGAATAACTTCCACTGTTTCCACAGGTGTTGCAAAACCTGCTGGATCAAGGCATCATTCAGCATGTCCCAATTCATCAAAGAGGCAAAGGGTTTTATTCCAGGATGTTTCTAGTTCCAAGGAAAGAAGGCCCCTAGAGACCCTTCCTAGGCTGCCTCCTGCCTCAACACCTACCTGAAAGTACCCACCTTCAGGATACTTACATTACAAACTCTGTCCCTTCTGATCTTACCTCAAGGCTTTATGGCCTCAGTAGACAAAGTATGCCTACCTTCAATTTCCATTTCATCCCAGCTGTAGGAAATATTTAGGGTTCTTTGTAGACTCTGGACACTTTCAGTTTTCACCTTTGCCCTTTGGTCTTTCTACTGCCCCAGGGGTATTCACACAATGCCTTGTACCAGTTGTGGCATTTTGCAGATTGCAAGGCATCCAAGTTTTCCCATACCTGGACAATCTTCTTTTCCAAGCAGACAGTCCAGAGACACTAGAGCAAGATCTCGATCGGGCAATTTCCATTCTTTTCCCCCCTACAATTCACTTTAAATGACCAAAATTCTGTTCTCTTCCCATCACAGCACTGTTTTCCTGGGACACAGGATCCAAACAGACCTCATGAAGGTTTCCCTTCCCATTTAAAAGGTCCAGGAGATCAGTAATTTCTTTCAAAGCTTCATCTTTCTCTCACACATCTCAGCTAGAACCTTTCTCAAGACCCCAGACTTCATGACATCCACCATCCCTATGCTCCCTCTGGCAAAAATGCACATGAGGAAATTGCAGTGATTCCTAAAATCTATGTGGACACAACATGCACACCCTCTAGAGTTCCAAATTCCTGTTCTTCCTTGCCTGAAGAGGGAAATAACCTGGTGAATTCAACAGCTCTGTCACTCCAGGCCTCCTGCTTCATTCTCCTTCACCAGTACAAGAGGTGTACACATAGGCTTCAGACACTGGCTGGGAAGCAGCCTGTGGCACTATGAAAGCATAAGGCACATGATCACCCTCAAAGAAAGGATCACATCAACATAAAATAAATGAGAGCACTGCTGCTGGCACTCCAGGCCTTTCATTCTCTCCTCTTTCCAGGGCATTTTAAAAATTTTCACAGATGACATGCCAGTCCTTTGGTATGTGAACAAACAGGAGGACCAGATCTTACCTCCTGGGCAGACTAGACCTTCAAGTATGGGAGGTGGCTGTCATATTGCAGACACACTTTCAGGCAGTATACATTCCCTCAAGCCTGAATGTATTGGCAGATACATTGAGCAGGTCCAAAACACAACCCTACGAATGTATGCTTCACGGAGATGTGTTCTTGAACATTGTCCACCAATGAAGTACCTCAATTTTGTGCCAGAGACCCACAACCACTGGTCTGGAAAGTGGACATACTGTTTTTCATGGTGAGGGATGTTTCTATAGGCATTCCCTCCCCTCTCTCTCATTCCAAATGTCCTACTAAAAATACAGCAGCACAGACCAAAAATCTTGATGGTGACCCCCTTTTGGCCAAGACAGCATTGGTTTCCCCTTACTCCTGCATTTAGCCAAAGGCAATCACCACAGGTTACCCCACAGAGGGGACCTACTCACACAACACAAGGGAACCCTCTTCCACCCTCACCTGTCAGCCCTGCAGATGACGCTGTGGGTGACAGTGCCTTGATTCCTTTCAGACACCTTTTTTTCAAACAATGTGCTCAGGGTACTGCAGGAGGCCAGGAAACCCATATACTAGAAAATCTTATTTATCCATATGGAAACAATTTTCAATCTGGTCTCTCTCTCACATAACCTGGACCCACTAACAGTGGAAGTCCCCATGGTTCTGTGATACCTGGGTACGTTGCTGGATGCTAGTGTAACATATATTCTTCAGTGAAAATACACATGTTGGCTCTCTGCCTGTCTGCCTCTCTCACCTCCCTTGGCTTCCAGGTTTGAGGCCAGACAATTCCTGAAAGGTGTCCTTCACATGAAACTTCCCAGAAAACCAGTTCCACCCCTTGGAATCTTAACTTTGTCTTGGAAAAACTGACATTAGCCCCTTTTGAGCCAGCAGCTTCTGCCTATCTAAAATACTGCTCCTCCAAAACAATCTTATTGTTGGCAAACACTTCAGCCAAAAGGGTTTCTGAACTCCAGGCCCTTATGGCCTCCCACCTTTTTAGTGTTCCACGAAGGATAAGGTATCTCTCTGCACCAGTCCCCCCTTTATGCCTAAAGTGGTAAATGAGTTATCACTCAAACAAGCTATTCACCTTCCTAACATTTTTCCTTCACCCCAAAACTTTGCAAAATGAGTTATGCCCACTCTGGATGTACACAGACAGCTTAGGTTTTATCTTGTCAAAACCAAAAGTATTAGGAAATCAGACCAGTTTCCTTTCACCCTAGAGTCATAGGGCTTCCTGTCTCTAAACAAACTATTATCAGTTTGATTTCTAAGGCTAACACCTTCTGCTATGAATACCATGGAAATAGCCTCTCTTCTTCAGTTAAGGCACACTCTGCCAGAACAATTGCCTCCTCTGGTGCCTTCTTCAAAGGGTTGGACACCAATTCCATTCTGGAGGCAGCTACTTGGTCATTAGTCCATACTTTAACCAAGCATTACACACTGGATAGTATCTCCAAATCCAGGGCAGGATTCGCTAAGGCCATTCCCCACAGCTTTCTGGAAAGCTTCTCTTCCCACTACCTACTACATCTCCTTCTGCTGATGAGCTTTTGCATTCTTCCTCATGTAAAGAATATTGCAGCAGTAGAGTAGAAGGACATAGATTAGTTGTGTAAAATCTTACCATAATAGATGTCCTCTTCTCTGTTGAAGTATTCTGTCCCACACTCCATTACCCTGAATTTGTTCTCCCATGGATGTACCTAGCCGACATACCTATTTCTCAAGCATTCTCCCTGGGGCACTCAGTTCTGAGGATGGTGCATTCTGCGTACATTGCTTTTATGGCCTACATGCAACATACCATGCACCCTAGTAACTAAAGATTTTTGCATACTGACTGACGTCTGGTTGCTTGGCAGGCAATCTCCCCCATGTTAAGAATACTACAACAGAGAAGAGAAGGACATCTAATGTTATGGTAAGATATTGCATAGCAAGTCTTTCCTGAGCTGTATCCATTAATTAAGCATGCCTTTTTTAAAGTCAAATTAAATGAAATGCCTTCTATAAATTGCATGTATCTTGTATTTGTCTGATACATCTGTTCCATTGTTCTTCCATGTCCTTATAACTTACAAAAATACCCCTAAAATGTCAAATTCATTATTCAGATGATTTTCTGCCTTAACTAATTGTCCAAAACCTTTATACTTTCCTGTTTATTTTCATTCAAATGTACATAATTGAGGCACCTCTCTCCTCCTTTTTTACTACTTCAGCTAACCACTCTGTATTAGTTGCTATAAAAAATTCATCATGTGCATACACCGTCATCATTATAGGAACCAGTATTCATCTTGTATATTCCTATATCCCTCTCTCATATCCTTCGGTAATAAATTTATTACTCTTCATGCTTAAAGCAAATAAACTAAGATGGCATCCTTGTCTCTACCCCCCCATATATTTTAATTTTTCAGTTACCTTCCATGTACTATAACGCTTGTCGTATCTCTTACTTGCTATAACTTTCTCTGTGTTATAACTTTCTAAAATACTCCATAATAGTTCCCTTGTATTTATTTATTTTGTCATTTGTTTTCTAGGGGTCCAACTGGGTTTAGTAGCCCTTTTTCAGCGGAGGCCCGAGGAGAAAAGATCCACATTCAAAAAAACATAATATTAACATAATACATATCACATACTTAAAAAAAAATGTACAATCCACGATGTGCATTGTTACATTATTTAGTGTGCATGAAAAAGAGGACATATACATTCTTATAATATTAATATTAATATTAATGATAGCACAAAATAAAAACCAAATGCTAGAAGTCTAAATCTCAAAATGCACTCACTCGAAGCACTCCTTAAAATGGAGAACATCGACGTTTGTGCTATAACAGAGACCTGGTTCAAAGCAGCAGAAAGCATCCCTGCACTACCAGGCTATAACTCATTCCACACCTTTTGGACCCAGAACTTGTACCGAAGCTCCAAAGGCAGTGGTGTTTCCATATTTATAAAGGATGTGCACACCTCCAGACTGGTAACCCAACATAACACATCTGAGATACTTCAGGTGCAGCTAACATTGGGTAAGACAGCGATTCAGGTTATAACCTGCTACAGGTCCCCAACCATGTCCCAAAACTCACACTCCACATTCTTAAGCACCCTGGAGAATATTATGGTCCAACCTAACACTCTCATACTGGGCGACTTCATTTACCCCCTCCATTAATTGGGATGTACCAATACACTTGCCCAACGTTTCCTGGAATTCATCAATTCCAATGCCGTAGACCAGCTTGTTTTTACCTCCACTAGAGGTAGCAACATCCTTGACCTGGTCATTATTAACATGGGCGACTGTTGCTCTACACCAATAGTCAACTCTTCCTTAGATCTGACAACAAACTAAGCACCATGGAAATCCACATCCCTCTCATCACCCCAGCAAAGGTAACCACCATGAAAAACTTCTCCAAAGCTAACTTTGGGCTCCGAAAAACAGAGGTGGCTGACTTCATGTTACCCATGCAAATGGAGATAAGTTGCATGACCGATGACTCATACACCAATGCACTGTATGAACATGTACACAAATGCATGGATCTCACCATACCGAATAGAACCAAGACGCTCTTCTCCAAAAAAAGGAAGCCAATTTGGTGGGCCCCTACCATAAACAAACTCTATGACAGAAGGAGGAAACTGATGCAGAATAAGGTGAAGTCCAATAACTGGAAAAACTCCCTTATCAGCCTCAACAAAAAGTTGAGATCCCTCATCAAATCCTCTAAAGCTAGCTATGAAAACAGAATTGCAGCAGATAGTAAAGACAACAACAAGGCCTTCTATAGTTATGTAAAGAATCTCCACGGCAATACCCAGATTTGCTCTGAGCTACTGTACCATGGTACCTCCTTTACAGAGCCAGCAGATATTGCCAGTGTACTAGCTGACAGATTCAGTGCCAAATTTACCCCCCCCCCCAAGGGACCAGTCACAATACCAGTAGATTGCCAGGCACCCAGTATTACTGCTGCACAGGTTAAAACAGCACTGTCCAAGGCCAAAAATACAGCTTCTATGGGACCTGACCATATCCTTGGCTGTGTTCTACATGAACTACAGAGTGAACTGGCACCTCAGCTGTGTGCCCTGTTCAATCACAGCCTCACCTCAGGCTGTGTCCCTACCAAATGGCGCACTGCTACAGTCATCCCTCTCCACAAAGAAGGAGCGACTACAGACCCTGGGAACTATCGCCCCATTAGCCTGACGAGTCTGATATGCAAAGCTATGGAACACATCATGGACCAATAAACAAGGATATAGGGAATCTCCAAACTCTGGATTCCACACAGTTTGGTTTTGTGAAGGGTAGATCATCTCTACTCAACTTGGTCAGCTTCTTTGAGTCAGTCACCAGAGCTGTGGATGAAGACAAGGTGTTTCATACAGCCTACCTTGATCTGGCCAAGTCCTTTGATACCATTCCCTACTCTGGAATCATAGAAAAACTCACTAAGCTAGGCATCAACCCCTATACCACTAGGTGGTTTGAAAACTGGCTCACAGGTAGAACCAACAGTGTGAAAGTAGCTGACTCCAAGTCAGACTGCCGACCTCTCACGAGTGGAGTCCCACAGGGTTCAGTCCTGGGTCCTCTCCTATTTGGTATCTACATCTCTGAAGTCCAGGCCAACACGAAGGTACTTTGGCTGACAAAGTTAAGAGACGATTGCAAGTTGGGAGCTATTATTAACTCTCCAAGTGATGTTGACATCCGACAGAAAGGCCTCACTGAGACCAGCAACTGGTGTCAGAACCATGGCCTTAAGCTCAATGCCAAAAAATTTGTCATCATCCCCTTTGGAAAAAACACGGTTTCCATGAATTACCACATTGATGGTAGTCCACTGAACACAGAAGGCATTAAGAGATCTGGGAACACAGGTTAACAGCAACCTCTCCTTTGCCCACCACATTGCCACTGTGGTCAGAAAGTCCTTCTATGTGGCACATCTCATTACTAAGGGTTTTGCATCCAGGAAGAAAGAGGTCATTGTCTCCCTCTACACTTCCCTCATTAGGCCAATCATTGAGTACAATGTCCCAATTGGCATGTACCTCACTAAACACCTGCAACAACTGGAGAAGCCATAAAAGTACCTCACAAAGAGGATCCTAGGCCTTAAACATTTATCATATACGGGCAGATTCAAAAACACTCCAACTATTCTCTGTCTCATATCCCTTACTTTGCTTATCTTACAAAGCCATGTTTGACCCAGCTCTATTAGAAATGCTACATCTGAAAAAATCCCAATCCCTTCCACTACACGCTCCAGAGACCTCAACCTCATTACCACAATTGACAGAGAATGCTGGAGGGACAGGTTCATAACCGAGAGACTGCCCATGCTATGGAATAGACTTCCCATACATGTCAAGCAGAGCACCTCACAGGCCCTCTTCAAGAAAATTTTTGATGAGTGTATGGGAAACAGAAAATTCATCCCAGGGATCACTCCAGTGGCTTTACTCGACAGAGGCACTGGGAACTAAGGTCAGGTGGCATGATGCCAGGGTAATCCTATGGGCTAGGCTTGTAAAGGCTTTAGGGTAATTAGCCTAGTACACATCTATGAACCTATGAACCTATGTATGGATCAATGAATGCAGAGGCAAATTTAAAGTCATGTTTCAGAACCCAAGTACATCAGAAACAGAGTTGAGTTTTGCTAAAATAAATGAAATGTAAGATAGCAAAGAGAGAGTCAGGACTGAGTTATCTTTAATGGAAATGGAATGGTCCCTTACTGGAGATTTATGGAGAGGATGTGATGTTCATATTCTACCTTTTAAGATAATCTGTTTATCAAAAGCTTTTAAAAGTAAGTCCCCAACCCTCTATGGTTTCCTCTTGAAATTGCAAGAAGTGACGTTGTGATTTCAGGATCAGTGAGGATGAGGGTAGAAAAAAGAATAAAACCTACCAAATCCAAAACTGAATACCACAGAGCTTTCTTCCGCACTGCAAGGAATAGTGATCACAGAGTTGATGGATGTACATTGCAGGTGCATGGGATACATGGACACAAAGTTCCATGCTAAGTGACATTACAGTAAGTTCCAAGATTTGCTGTACTCTTGTGGTAGCTCTTGCAACTATGGACACCTCTTAGAAGGATATATGTTAGACAGAAAGATAGATAGATAGATAGATAGATAGATAGATAGATAGATAGATAGATAGATAGATAGATAGATAGATAGATGCCTCTTTTGTTGAGCTACAAATTTCCATATACATTTGTAGCATTCATCTTGTTAGAAATACTGCACTGTGCTGTGTGAACTCAATGTATGAACTTTGCATGGAAGTATTCATTTGAGGGCTATGCCTCCATACTCAAAATTTGTGAGGTATTCAGCTCACCATTCCATAACTAACATATAGAAACTGTGAGATCACACAGCCACCACTAGTGCAAACAGCCCACACAATGCAAAACTTGTTCACATAGAGAATAATATTGTTTATTTTTAAAATATTACCATAGTACATAAAATTCAATGAATGAGCAAGAATCAAAACTATCCTGGACCATGTGTACTATTGCCCAGACTGCAACTGTAGTATATAATACTTTATCTGCATGAAGTAATGCAGACATGACACAGATTTCACCACTATAGGTCAGACTACATTAATAGTGAATAAAGTGAAAATGCCATACAAATGTAATATGCTATTCCCATTAAATGCACTGTCAATAAGAGCATCTTCTTTTGAGATGTATAGTAGATATAAGAATACATTGCTTGTGGTATCATGCATCTATCTATCTCTGGATATATATATATATATATATATATATATATATATATATATATATATATATATATATATATATATATATATATATATATATATATATATATATATATATATATATATATATATATATATATATATATATATATATATATATATATATATATATATATATATATATATATATATATATATATATATATATATATATATATATATATATGTATGTATATATATATATATATATATATATATATATATATATATATATATATAAGTATATATAGATACCTCCCCACCACAGGTACTTTAAGACTGATGTAATGAAGTCACTTACATCCAGTTTTTTATCAGTGAGAGGCTAGCCATGATGAAGTGTGGAAACTGATGTCCATATTCTCCTAATTAGAGGACACAATGCACTAGAGCTGAAGTCTAAAGCAGGTGCTGTAGCATGTACATATTATGTACATGACTATGCCATGATGAACACTCCTTAAAGTATGTGCTGCTGCCCATAACTCTTGATATTTGGGTGCGTTTTCTTGGCAGATCTCTCAAGTTCAAGTAGGAAGGGTGAGTATGAACCCACTACCTATCATCCTTAAGAAAGAGACACATCATGTTTCAGAATATAGGTAGGTACTAGGCTATCAGCCCTGTGGCCTATATAAGCCCAGCCAAAAAGGTACCCTGGCTTTTGCCACCCAAGAAAATTATTTTCCTGTGCCACTGTCGAGCAGAGCCACAGAGGTGATCCCAGGGGTGAATTTCCTATTTCCCATCCAACCATCAAGATTTTTCTTGAAGAGTGCTAATGAGGAGCTTTGTTTGATATAGATAGGTAGTTTATTCCAGAGTATGGGAAGTCTCTGGGACAGGAATCTATCCATCCGGCATGTTCTGTTTATTGTGGTGACAAGGTTTAGGTCCCTAGAGTGTGTAGCTCGGAGGGATTGGGATTTCTTTAAGTGGAACATGTCCAATAGCTCTAGGTTTGACATAGCTTTGCATGTTAGGCAGAGATCACATCTGAGTAGGCAATATGTGAAGGAGTAAAGCTGGAGTTTTTTGAGACGGTCAGCGTAGGGCATCTGTTTGAGGCCGGTAATCCTCTTTGTGAGGTATTTCTGCGGCCTTTCCAGTTGTTGGAGATGTCTTGTGAGGTACATACCAAAAGAGGCGTTGTACTCTATAATGGGTCTAATGAGTGATGAGTAGAGGGGAATAATGACCTCTTTTTTTCTGGATGAGAAACCTTTTGTGATGAGGTGTGCCACATAGAAGGATTTCCTGACTACTGTGGAGATGTGATTATCAAAGGAGAGACTACTGTCCACCTGTGTCCCAAGGTCTCTTATCACACTTTCGGTGTTAAGTATACTATTGCCTATGTTGTAGTTCATGGGTACAGAGTTTTTACGAAAGGGGATGACATTGCACTTTTTGGCATTGAGCTTGAGGCCATGGCTTTGACAGCAGGCATCTGTCTCAGTGAGGCCCTTTTGTAGGATGTCCACATCGTTAGGAGTTTTGATTATGGCTCCTAGTTTGCAGTCATCTGTGAACTTCGTTAGCCAAAGACCTTCTGTTTTAGCCTGTACTTCAGAGAAGTAGATACCAAACTGGAGAGGACCCAGGACTGAACCCTGTGGTACTCCACTTGTCACTGGTCTGAAGTCGGGTTTGGAGTCTGCTACTTTCACAGTGTGGGTTCTGTCAGTGAGCCAGTTGGCAAGCCATCTTGGACATAGGGATTTATACCTAGTTTAGTGAGTTTATCTATAATTCCAGAGTGGGGGATGGTGTCAAAAGCCTTGGCAAGATCTAGATAGGCTGTGTGAACCACTTTACCCTTGTCTATGGCTTTGGTGACTGCTTCAAAGAAGTCTATCAGGTTTAGGAGACATGATCTGCCTTTTACAAACCCACACTGGGTGGGATCCAGAGTTTGGAGATTACCAATGTCTTTGTTTATAAGTTCCATGATGATACGTTCCATGGCCTTGCAGACCAGGCTCATCGGGCTAACAGGGCGGTAGTTCCCAGGGTCCATGGTGGCTCCCCCCTTGTGAAGTGGGATAACCGTTGCTGTGCGCCATTCAGCAGGCACAAAGCCTGAGGTGAGGCTATGATTGAACATGGTACATAGGTGGGGTGCCAGTTCGTTCTGTAGTTCGTGTAGAACACAGCCTGGGATGTTGTCTGGTCCCATGGAAGCTGTGTTGTTGGCTTTGGAGAGTGTGGTTTTTACCTGTGCAGCTGTGATTACAGGAACTTTGCATTCTTCCAGTATAGAGATGGGCTCTTTAGGGGGTGAGAGGGGGGTAAAGTTAGCACTGAACCTATCTGCCAGGATGTTGGCAATATCAGTTGGGTCTGTATATTTAGTACCATTGTGCTGTAACTCAGAGCAGATCTGAGTGTTGCCATTCAGATTCTTGACATAGCTATAGAATGCTTTGTGGTTGTCTTTAGAATCAGTGGCAATTTTGTTTTCGTAACTAGCTTTGGAAGATTTTATCAGGGATTGCAGCTTCTTACTAAGGCTGAACAGGGAGCTCCTCCACTTGTTGGATTTTACTTTCTTTTGCAAGAGTTTCTTCCTTCTGTTGTACAGTTTGTTTAGGGCAGGAGACCACCAGATTGGTTTCCTTTTTTTAGAGGATAGCGTCTTGGTTCTGTTTGAGATAGCACGATCCATGCACTCATGTAAGTGCTTATAAAGTGCAATTGTGTAGGATTCACTAGTCGTAACTGTATTGTCCATCTGCATGGGTGTCATGAAGTTCACCACTTCTGTCTTAAGAAGCATGAAGTTGGCTTTGGAGAATTTTTTTATTATGGTTTCCTTAATGGGGGGGTGGAGGCAGGATGTGGATATATAGGGTAATTAGCTTATGGTCGGATTGGACCAATGAGGCATTGAATTCAGGTGTGGAACACCGGTCACTCATATTGGTAATGACTAGATCTAGGATATTGTTGCCCCTGGTGGGGCTGTGGATAAGTTGATCCAGGACATTGGAGTTTATGAATTCCAGAAAGCGTTGAGCGAAGGAGTTGGTACACAAGTAGTTTTCCCAGTAAATGGTGGGGTAGTTGAAATCGCTCATTATTAGGGTGTTTGATTGAACCCTAATATTTTCCAGTACATCAAGAAAAGAGGAGTGGGAATCCTGGGGCATGGTGGGTGATCTGTAGCAAGCTACAATTTGGATTGCAGTTTTGCCCAGAGTTAGTTGCACTTGGATAACCTGCATTATGCTAAGCAACTAGCCTGGAGGTGTGGATATCCTTAATGAATATGGATACACCTCCGCCTTTGGTGTTCTGGTCCAGGTTACATGGCCAAAAAGTGTGGTATGAGTTATAGCCTGGTAATGCAGGGATGCTTTCTGGAGCCTTGAACCAGGTCTCAGTCACTGCACAGATATCAATGTTCTCCATTTTAAGGAGTGCCTCGAGTGAGTGCATTTTGAGATTTAGACTTCTAGCATTGAGGAGCATCACCCTCAGTTTTTGCTTGCCTGTTCCTGTTATGGTGGTGAATTTGCCATTTGAACCTTGCCTAAAAAAACACTATAGGGGCGGCAAGAACCTTAGCCAGTATCCGGAATCCCAGGGGTGACAGGTGCAGGCCATCTCTGGCAAAGCATCGTGGTCTGTCGACCATGTCATCCCAGGCAGACAGATACTGTATCCCTTTAGAATGGCACCAGAAGCTTAGCCAATTGTTGAAATCAATCATTTTGTCCTTGTACTTGAATCATTCTGGGTGATGGCAGAATGCTACTCAGGGATAGGGTCATACCTGCCTGGGCTACAAGATCAGAGAGCTCTTCCATGTTACTTTTCATGTAGTCCAGGGAGGTACGTCTCAGGTCGTTCACATCAAAATGGACAATGACAGAGTTATATCTGTACTTGTTGTGGAGTGACCTGAGTGCGTGGGTTATGTAGCAGATCCTGGCACCTGACAGGCAGCTGACAGTAACCTTCTCCTTGTTTAGCCTGGTGAGTGGGACATCAGTGTGCCTGACTATAGAGTCGCCTATGACTAGTGTGTTGGGTAAGTTGTTCTGCCTTATTGGATGTGGTTGAGTGGCACATGGAGTCTGTGGGCTATGTGTCATTTGAGTTGTGTTGGGGGGTGGAGGTTGCTTGCATTTCTGCTTTGGAGGTCTCTGTTGCTTGGGCAGATTATTACTGAGAGCCTCCATGAATGTTTTTGTATTTCTATGTGTGGATTTTGGTGGTGTAGATTTAGTGAGACTATGTGATGAGTGTGGTGTGTGGTGCAAGTGTTTAACTTCTCCTCTTGACTGTCAAGTTCAGTCT